>NW_028319690.1:0-67898 GCF_062004578.1 Staurois parvus | reverse complement strand
GACATAACAGGCTCTTTTGAAGTGTTAAAGCCTTTAGGATCACTTTAAACTTAAGTTGTATTTACCTGCTGTGGTTTTACACCGAAGCCTGGATCCTCTTTGGTCCCCCACCAGTGCTGGTGCCCCCACAGCAAGCAGCTTGCTATGGATACACCCACTCACAGATCTACTGCTTGGCCCTGCTTTCTTTTCATTGGCTCGCTGACTGGGATTGACAGCCAATGAAAAGAGGGAGTCCCAGGATGGCCAAGACTCCTGTAGACATTGCTGGATCAGGAGAGGGCTTAGCTGACTATTGGGGGGGGGGGGGGGGTAGGGAATGCTGCACTGGTTTACCTTCATGCATAGAACATGAAAGTAGAACCTTCAGGCTATGAATTCCATATCGCAATCACCTTATCTGAGCACAAGGGAAGGTGTTCAGGGGTTCCATGAGCAATTTCTGCCTCTCCTAAGCTTCAGCAAACACTAGCTTTTTAAGGGGGTAACTCTTCCCAATGACCAAGCAGAAGAATTTTTCCTATTGACAATCACATGAATCTATAATGGGTTGTAGATTTAGGAATTTTTAGCAAGGATTCCAAGACTTGAAAGATAGTGAGAGATATGGATATATAGATATATATTTCAAGGGTTCCTCCTGTGTTTGAAAAGGTTCAGTGCAAATACGTCTCTAATACAGAACATGAATGTTCCACTTCATTTCCTTTTTGCTCTTAGGTGGTGTCTTAGTTACTGGCACCTTACATGAGCCTTAAGGGAGCAAGTTGGGCGATTCCCCAAATTGGCAAAATCCCTCCTTAGCCAACTACATCTGGAACAAGTTTCCACAGACTACTGTTGCTCCAGTAACAACTCCACCCACAACCACTCCACAGCCATATATACTATACATATAACCTGGGGAAAATACTTCTAGTGGCCACAGGAGTTGCTTAGAAACTGCTTAACATATAGGCATGGTAGGCCCAAAAATACAAAGCCATTTTGGTGGTGACCAAGAGCCTGCCTGGGAGATGGTGGAGGGTTTCAGGTGCCATTTTCAACAATTGGCCCTGAACTGATTGGGTACAATTTTTTTTCACACATGCTTTCCACTAAAGCAGTCTTAAAATTCTGGGTCTGTCTGATGGGATATACAGTAGGTCTCATCAGATCTATCAGTTCTTTAATGTTGATGGCAATTCCTGAGCTTAATTCCCCTCCCAAAAAAAAGTGCTTTCATTAAGTTGCGTATTGGAATGGAATTTAAGAGGTTTGTGGCCTGGATGTTCAACAGACAAGACTTTAATTTTTAACTTCACTGACTAGCACATTAAACTCGCTTATAAACCTAATTGCAGTCATACCTCCACCTTCAGGTGGTGGTGAGAGGACATTTCTTCCCAACTGCTGCTCACCTGGCTTGCTGTGACAACCCATTCACATTACCATGGGTACTGCCTTTCAATGTATTGTAAACTCGTATTGCTAAAGGATGAAGCTCCACCAAAGATTTGACTATCTCCCTGGATTGTGTTCTGGTTTTTTTAATTAAGTTTCTGCTTGTCAGGAACCATAAACCAGATGGATTAAGTGCAGTTAAAATCATGGCATTTAATGAAATGGCAAACACTTCAGGAACAGTCAAAAACCAAAGCCATGGTTTGGATGCCAGAGCTGGTATTGGGACAGGCTGGGGTCAGGAAACAAGTCAGCATAGCCAGGAGTAAAAACCAGGAACAGTTGTCAGAAGTCGGCCAGACCAAGTTGTACCCAGGAAAATGGGCAGGAACACACTAGAGATCATAGACCATGCAAGCGAGATTGGCTAAAATTGCAAAGTATGGCACTGAGCTGGACTGAGGCAGGTAATGGCATCCAGGTGAGCCACTGAGAAGTGGCTAATTGACCAACAAAGAGCAGCTTTTCTTTCAATGCTAAGTAGCAGGAGCCCAGCCCTGACACTGCTGTGCAGGTAGCATTGCAATGTCTACAAAGCCCAGTCACAAACTCCTTCCTGATTGTTGGCTCTCTGGGAAGTATCTTCCAGCTCAGGTAGAGAATAGGATGTTCTTCTTACACCCCTTGCCAACTGGTCCACCTGGCTCAGAACTGCACCCAACTATAGCCATGCTGGCAAGTGCCTCATGGACAAATGCCCTCTCAAATTCTGGTGCCAAAGATGCCACCTTGGGTAGATTTTTAAGTCAAAAATTTAGCCAGTCTACTGTAGTTGTAATCGACTTCTATAATGTACTGTCCCCAAGGACAGCTTGGTTTTTAGTTTTAGAGGGTAGGTCAGGCCATGGTGGCCTTACCATCACTTTCAGGGGGTATCATCCTACTTGGTGTCCCAAGTATTGGACTTGTGTAGTATTTGACATTTACTGGTCTTGGCTGACAGAGTTTAGCTTTTTTTTTTTTTTTTTTTTTTAATGCACCAGACATCCTCAAGTAGGACTGAACACTGCAATGTTTTCCAGGTAGGTTCTTTCAAATGTGTTCAGCAACTCCAGTAGGTCATGTCTTTCAGGTTTTGAGGGGTGTTCTTCATCCCAAGCAGCATTACTGTAAGTTCAAACTGACATGGGATGGTGAAGGCAGATTTATATATTCCCCCCCCCCCCCCCCCCCCCCCGAGCCTCATGTGCTAGAGTAATTTGCCAATACCCCCTGCTTAGGTCCATGGTGGTCAATGGGAAGCTGCAAGCTTATCAAATAACCTCTCAATTTGGGGCATGGGATAGGCATTAGCAGTAGGGGTGGCATTCAGTTTCTTCTAGTCCATGCAGAACCTGCTCTGAATTATTTGGAAACTAGGATTGCTGGCAACACAGGCACTGGACTTCCAAAGGACTCCTAGCTATAACACTTCTCCAACCCTTCTCTTCCCCCCCCCCCCCCCCCATGTCAGTCTGCCAACCACGTCTGAAGGTAGAGGCGGTTTTTTGATGTGCCAGTGTCCTGCGTTTCAATGAGTGGGGCTTGGATACTGGCAGCAGTTGAGGTACCTGGGTGGAAGAGAATTGTGAGTTGCTCTGGGGTCTGAGTTCAACACCCTGGTGTTTGCTAATGGGTATAGCAATGGCTCAGGCCTAGTCAAGCCGACATGACATAAGGTGTCATATGCTTGGGGGGATTGGGTACAGATGCTACTTTAACTTGCATGTCCATTCTCTTGGTCATGCCAACTTTTTTGCTCTCGACCTATGCCATGTTCTCTTGTACTAATTCCCACCACTGTCGTCTTCAGAGCCTTAGGCTGTCCTCCACTGAGACCTCAAGGTCAGCAATTTTGCCAGGCTAAGTCCAAGGGTTCTCTCAACCCTCTGCTGTACAAAAGTGTTTGCAAAGGCTGTGAACTCCTAGGGCATCTCTGTAAGCAAACAGCTGGTGAGTAAGCTATCCTTGCAGCCCTTTCCCTGGGGTTCCACAAGCATGCAGCATCTTTCAAGGATCTGTTGAAATACTTGCACAGAGATTGATTGTGGATGGTAGGAACTTGCTGTTTTATATGTAATTACTGGCACTACTTGTGGAGCTTCCAAACTCTGGAAGGGGAGGTGGCACAAAACATAATGGCTTAGGGGGATGAGATGGTGGAGGCAGGATATGCTTCCTGGAATAAAATGAGTTTTCAGGGATTGCCTGAAATGGATATCTGGTTGGTTTCTTTTTTTTTTTTTTTTTTTTACTGAAATGGTTTGAAAAAAAAATCAAACATTTGGTACAAATTTTTTTTCTTTGACAAATCAGGAATAGGGGCTGGCCAAGTGATATTGGCTGCTTTTTGCTCAGGATAGCGGCTTCCAAGATGTCCAAAGTTGCCAAGCGTAGCACCTATGGAGGCTCTGAAATTGGCCTTTATATGCTGCTTGTAGTTCTGCTGCATAGGATGTAAAAAATACTTTGACCAATGTCTGTCCTTTAGCATTAGCCATATCAATGTTTGTTTGGGTCGGTCCTGTTTCTTGTAACATTCCCACCTGTGTCAATTTTCTCTTCAAACCTCAGGACCACTAGAGACTGGGGTCAGCAGTTTTGCCTTCCAAAGACTTTAATTCCAAGGGACAAAATACCTTGACACCTGGGCCATCTCTCTGTAATCAAATGGCAGATGAGCAAAATGTTCAATCTCTTCCTGTGATTCCATATACTGAGGTAAACGTTCTAATCTGACAGTAGTGGACTATGCCAGAGGAGCTGGGGATGGCTAAATATTCCGTGTCCTCCTCAAAGTTTCATCCATTATAGGCAAAGGTTGAAGCGGAGCCATGTGCACATCTCCTCCTGCTTCAGCCAATCTGCTGGCATGTAACCAGACTGGTGGTAGTTGGTGATGTCAGTAAGCATGTTGGTGGGACCAAGTGAAGTTGAACACACAGCCAGTATATGTCCAGCTTTGCTAATGTGACCCTCTCCACTCCCAGAGGGTGTCAATACAGCTCATGTCCACAAATGGGAGAAATCTTCCATCCTTCTGGGAAATCCAGAAGCCTGCATTACATTGGGTAAAGGCTGAGTCCAATTTTCCTCTACTGAATGGCAAGAAAAATTCAAACCTTTAGTGCAATACCTGTAACACTGCACACGATTGGCCTCCATGTTTCAACTCCTTCCTCTTGCCCTGTTGTGGGGGTGCCTCATGGCTACTGTCTTCTATCCTGAAGGGAACAAACGGTGTTTGATTCCCCAGCTGGGGAAAGCCCTTTTTTTGCTGGCTAGATCTAAAATACCCCTCCCCAAGCTTCCCACAAAGGCTAATGCACCATCCACTCCACTACCCAAGTGCCCCCTTGTCAATAGTAAAGGGTTTCATGTGCCATTCCAACAATTGCCCCTAAACTTGGTACAATGAGCCACCTCCTACCCTCCTGTGCAAATTCTTTTCAGAATTTGTATGTTTCCTTTTTACCATGTTAGGGGGGTTGCCTTACAGTTATTGGCGCCTTACCTGAGCCTTAAGAGAACACGTTGGGTGATCCCCAAGTGGTGGAATCTCTCCTTAGGAAGACTACATCTGGTTCAAGAGGCCCAAAGTGCCTTTAAGGGAGGGGGTTTCATGTGCCATTTTCAACTGTCCATCACTTCAGGGTGAACTAGTGACATCAAAACTTATTCAGTGCAAATACTTCTCTAATACAGAATACGATCAGCTGCCATGTTTTGACTCCGTCCTCTTGCCCTGCTATGGGGGTGCCTCGCAGCTATTGGGTAGCAACCTGAGCTTGAAGGGAATAAGATGAGTTTCAGGTGATCCCCAGCTTCCCACAGTGGCTAATGCACCCGTCTACTCCAGTGCCCACCTGGAAGATGGAGGGTTTCATGTGCCATTTTCCACAATTGCCCCAGAACTGGGTACAGTGAGCTGCCTACTACACTCTTAAGTGCAAATACTTCTCTAATACAAAAGTCATGTTTCCACTGTTTCCTTTTTGCACTGTTAAGGGGGTGCCTTGCAGCTATTGGTGCCTTACCTGAGCCTTAAGTAGGGGCGTATTTGCTGTGAGGCAAACAAGGCTTTTGCCTAGGGCGGCACTTTTCCCACGGAAGGGACACTTAGGACAGGGGCCTCTGTTTTTTTTTTTTTTTTTACCTGTGTCTGGGACTCCATATCCCACTTTGATGCGGTCCACAAGGCACTGCTGGAGAGGGTCTGTCCGGTGTCATCTCACTGGATCTTGATTGTGATGTGGGTGGGATGACATGCCGCCCCCCTCTGACCACACCCCTGGGATCACTGGGCAGCCTATGGCAACCTGTCCCTCTGCTAGCTCTGCCTCACTGGTGGTTGCCCACCAGATCTGTAGCTTGGGAAAGGCACACAGGCTCCGGGAGAGCCGGGCTGGAACAGGAGTCGGCATAGCAATGTAAGCATTGGTGTCAGTGGGAGGAATAGTGCCCCATTAGTGTCACTGAGCAATGTGTGGGTTCAGGGTGCTTCCCCCCAGCTGGGGAAAACCCTCCTTGGTAGACTGTGTCCAGGGGGAAAGGCCCCCCAAGCTTCCCACTGGTTAATGCACCAGTCACTCCAATACCCAAACACAACCCACAAGAACTACACACAAATATATATCCCAGGTAAAGGGGAACCCTCTAATGGCCACATAAGGAAATGCATAGAAACCACTTTCTACAACCATGGCAGGCCAAAAATAAATTTGGAAGCACTCATTGGTGCCCAAAACTGAACTGCATATTCCAGATGAGGTGTTACTAATTTGTACCGGGGAAATGATCTCTCTGCAGTCTATACCTCTCCTAATACAAGTGTTTTGCTCACATTAGAAACCATTGCAGCCCTTTCAATCTCTGCAAGGAGCGGGGTCTCCACCTCAACACTGGGAGGCCTATAACAAACTCCAATGATTACCTTTGTAGTAAACACCCCATGTGCAGTTCTACCCATAATGCTTCAGCCTAATCACTCCAACTAGGTCCTTTCACTCTCCCTTCTCAGACACCTTTCCTCCTTACCCCATCTCTCCAAAAGAACACAGCCAGGAATATGAATGGCCCAGTCATGTGAGGAATGAAGCCAAGATTCAGCAATACCAATTCAATCCTAGTTCTCTCCATCCACCAAGGCTTCCAACTTGCCTATTTTTAGCTTGGCAGACTTCTGGTATCGGTGAGTAAACACACCTTACCTGCCATAGCACCATCTTTCCCCATTCCACTCGCCAATAAAAACTGAACCATGTCTGAACTACCCAATTATAATCCTCTTCTCCCCCCTCCCCCCCATTCTAGTTTACATACACTTCCAGCACAGCAGACCCTCTAACATTTGGGTGCAAACCATCTCTAGCATATAGGTTGCACCCCAATGAAAAGTGAGCCCAGTGCTCTAGAAACCCAAATCCTTCCTTCCCTCTTACACCAGGTCTTCAGTCATGCATTGAGTGCTCTAATCTCCCTGGTCTTTTCTGAGTTACTCAGGTAGTAATTTCTGAGTATCACCTTTTTGGAGGTCCTTCCCTTCAACTTCCAGCCTAGTTCTTTAACTTGTTTCTTAAGGAGCCTCCACCTTCCATGTATTGTCATTGGTTCCAACATGGACCAAGACAGCTGGGACATGCCCATCCCCCTCCCAGTAACTTATCAAGCTAGTCCACCAAATGCCAAATCCTTGCACCAGGGAGATGGCACCTCATTCGGTTGAGGTGATCTGGCAACAAATTAGTCAGTCCTGATTATAGAATTCCCTACCACAAGCTGTCTAGGCCTTCCTATACTACCCTCACCACCCATACTATATGGGCTGCTGTGGATAGTGACATCTCAAGCTTGCCACCCCCACATCTTCACCCAACTTGGCAAATCTGGGTGCACAAACCCAAGGCTGGCCTCACTTTTCTGTGAGCCCCTACCACTCTCACTACAGTAACCCATCCTCTTGCCTGATCCTGATTAGTCCCTCCAATCCCATTTACTACCTGCTCAGAGCAGAAGACTCCTTTCAAGGTTCTGGTCTGCCCAGTGTTGCAACTTGCTCCTCCCAGATCTTTAACACAAGCTTCCAGAAGGGTGACCCACTCACATCTCACAGCGGTATCCATCCTGGAGCTGTTGCTCCATTGTTGCATACATGCAGCGCACAAAACCTTCCACCCCATTAGTACTCATTATCCCAGTTACAACATGACCAACAGGAAATCAGTTGTTACTTACAGGCTTGAAGACTCCTGTTTTCAACTTCATTTTTTTAACTCCACGTAAATGTAGACTTGGTCAAAGATCCAGCAAGCAAGACGGCCACGTTCAAGAATGAGCATGCTCAGTGAGCTCTACAGAAAGTTGTAGTACCAGGAGCACCTGTGACCAATCAACTCCTCTCCTTGGCATTTTCCTTCAGACTGCTATTTAAAGTAAAAGCTGCTAGCAAGACCCCAAAGAAAATAAACTACAAGCACCAGCAGACAAAAGCAAAACTGGTTTTTACTCTGCTCTTAAATGTCCTGCTCTTTAGCTTTCAGCCAGCAAAATGTGAGACCAATGGGGGACTGGCCAGGTGACTGCTTCTGGGATGTCCATTTCTTTTTATAAACTTTGACCATAAGCCCCACAGGTTTAATTTTTAGCCTTGTATATTTGCCCTTTCGTCTGTTCTCAGCTTTGGAAAATCTGCTCTCTTAAAATTGAGCTTTTTTTTTTTCCTGTATGTGCTTGCTGTTTACAACTAACAAATGAAATCATGTTTAGCTGCTTCCGAGATGTCCCAACTTGTAAGTGTAGCACCTATGGAGGCTGACATTGTGTATGGCCCTTCCTATGCTACTTGTAGTTCTGCTACATAGGATATAGAACATACTGTCCAACATGTCTGTTCTTTAGCATTAGCCTTATCAATGATTTTGTTTTGGTTGGGTCTGTGCTTTTCTTGTAATATTCCCACAAGCGTCTCCATTTTCTCTCCAAACCTTTGGACCACCAGAGACCTCAGTCGGCAATTTTGCCTTCCCAACATTTGTTAAAGTTCAAGGGCCTTCAACAGCCTTTTATACCCGTTCAAGGGGCAATATGCCTGAGGACTCCTGGGATACCTTCTCTGTAGGCAGATGAGGTGAATATGTTCAATCCCTTCCTGCAATTCCATATACCGTGTGGCATGGTCCACTAATGTCCAGGTAGAACATTTTTAAGAGTGGCACTGAATATTCAGCCATCCCCGGCTCCTCGGGTAAAGAATTTCACTTTCCCCCCCAAGTGCCAATATAGCATTATTGTACTAATTTTGGAGAAATTCAGAAGCTTTCCAGTAATTCTCCACCCTTACCTCATGCTCCAGATGGCTCTATACAAAAAGCTTCTCAATTATTTCCTGCAGAGACTTTAAGTCATCACACAGGAAGGAGTCAACCAGCTAACCTCAGCACACCCCCTTCATCTACCCTCCTACCTCCCACCCACTTCAGGTGCATGAATAGTAAATGAGATGCAATCGGTGATCACTGTTATCAATAAATGGACATTGATTTTTTTTTTTTTTTTTTATTCTACCTTTTTACTTTCATCTTGGATTGTTCATTCTTTTGGCGGTATGTGCTGAGCAATTGGATAACAGATGTGGATGGAGCTGTAGCATTGAAACCTGGAGACTTGTGTTCTGGGTTGTGTAAAGCTCACCATACACATTCAATCTGTACAATCTCCTTGTTCTATGTAGCGCAAACCTCATTTGTATCTGCACTGAAGTCCATCTGTTTCTACTCCCCTTTTTTTTTTTTTTCCCTGTTATGGGGGTGCCTCATGGCTACAAGATGGGTGTTCAATGTGATACCCAGCTGGGGGAGCCTTTTTTTTTTTTTTTTTTTTCCAGGCTACATCTGGAATTGGAGACCCACAAGCTGGAAGATGGAGGGTTTTGTGCCATTTTCAACAATTTTTCCTCTAAGCTGATTGGGTACAATGAGCTGCCTCCTGTCCTCAGTGCAAATACTTCTCTGATGCAAAATGTGTCACTCCATTACCTTTTGCCATGTTCAGGGGGTGCTTTACAGTTATTGGCGCCTTACCTGAGCCTTAAAGGAGCAAGTCGGATGATCCCCCCCCCCCCCTTTAAGGGAATCTCTCCTTAGCAGACTAAATCTGGTACAAGATGCCCCAAGCTCCTCCACTCCAATACTCCACCCACAGCCCTATACATACAGTATAGAGAAGGGGAGCCCTCTAATGGCCACATGAAGAATTGCATAGAAACCACTTGACCCCTCCCTACAAGCATGGTAGCCAAGAAAAATCTTGATCTAGAGGCTTACTTTAGTCCCAATTCCCCAGGTATAGGCCACAGCACATAAGCAAGTCCACTCCAACTTGCTATTCAGTAAAGACTGAAATACAAAACTTCAGTTCAAGTACTTTTTTTAATACAGGGCACTCTGCCCCCATGTTTCCTCTTGTATTATGGGGGTGTCTCAGTTGCTGTCACCTTAGCTGAGCCCAGTGGGAGCAAGGTGTGGGTTCAGGGTTTTCCCTCTGCAGACTGTATTTGCAGGGAAGGCCCCAAACTTCCCACAAAAGCAAGTGCCCCACTTCTCAGTACCCAAATTCCACCCACAGCTATATACATATATAAAAGGGAGCCCTCTAATGGCCACATAAGGAGTTGCATAAAATCCACCTAACCCCTTTCTACAACCATGGTAGGCCAAAAATAAATTGGGACGCACTGGTGGCCCTTTGTCTCAGTGCCTTTTCAGGGAGGGGGCTTCATGTGCCATTTTCAACTGTCCATCACCTCAGGGTGAACTAGTGACATCAAAACTTATTCAGTGCAAATACTTCTCTAATACAGAATACGATCAGCTGCTGAATTTTGACTCCTTACTCTTGTCCTGCTATGGGGGTGCACACAGCCAATATATGTCCAGCTTTGCTAATTTGAGACTCTCCACTCCCAGAGGGTGTCAATACAGCTCATGTCCGCAAATGGGAGAAATCTTCCATCCTTCTGGGAAATCCAGAAGCCCGCTTTACATTGGGTATAGGCCAAGTCCATCCCAATTTTCTTCTACTGAATGGCAAGAAAAATTCAAACCTTTGTGTGCAGTGTTACAGGTATTGCACTAATCGGCCAACATGTTTGCACTCCTTCCTCTTGCCCTGTTATGGGGGGGCCTCATGGCTACTGTCTTCTATCCTGAAGGGAACAACCTGGGTGTTTGATTCCCCAGCTGGGGAAAGACCTTTTTTTGCTGGTTATATCTGGAATACCCCTCCCCAAGCTTCCTACAAAGGCTAATGCACCATCCACGCCACAAGTGCCCCCTTGTCAATAGTAAAGGGTTTCATGTGCCATTCCAACAATTGCCCCTAAACTTGGTACAATGAGCCACCTCCTACCCTCCTGTGCAAATGCTTTTCTAATACAGAACTTGTATGGTTCCTTTTTGCCCTGTTAGGGGGTTGCCTTACAGTTATTGGTGCCTTACCTGAGCCTTAAGAGCACATTGGGTGATCCCCAAGTGGTGGCATCTCTCCTTAGGAAGACTAAATCTGGTTCAAGAGGCCCCAAGCTCCTCCAGTACTCCAACCATAACCACTCCACAGCCATATACATACAGTATAGGGAAAAGGGAGCCCTCTAATGGCCACATGAGGAATTGCATAGAAACCACTTAACCCCTTTCTACAAGCATGGTAGGCCTGTAAAAATATTCTCTAAAATCTAGAGGCTTACATTAGTCCCAAATCCCCAGGTATAGGCCATAGCACACATCCACTCCAACTTGCTATTCGGTAAACACAAATACAAAACTCTTCAGTGCAAGTACTTTTTTATACATACATACATACATACATACATACATACATACATACATACATACATACATACATACATACATACATACATACATACATACATACATACATACATACATACATACATACATACATCTCAGCCCCCATGTTTCCTCTTGTATTATGGGAGCATCTCAGTTGCTGTCACCTTAGCCGAGCCCAGAGGGATCAAGGTGTGGGTTCAGTGTGATCCTCAGGGGTTTCCCTCCAAATTTCCCACAAGCAAATGCCCCAGTATCCAGATTCCACCCACAGCTATATACAAATATCCTAGGGAAAAGGGAGCCCTCTAATGGCCACATAAGGAATTGCATAGAAACCACCTAACCCCTTTCTAGGACCATGGGAGGCCAAAAAAGACCAAGGGCCACCAGTGCTTCCCAAAGTGCATTTCAGGGAGGGGGTTTCATGTGCCATTTTTCAACTGACCATCACCGCATGGTGAACTAGTGACATCAAACCTTAGTGCAAATACTTCTCTAATATAGAATACAATCAGCTGCCATGTTTTGACTCCTTCCTCTTGCTCTGCTATGGGGTTGCCGCTCAGCTATTGTGGAACAACCTGAGCTTGAAGGGAACAAGATGGGTGTTTTTTGGGTGATTCCCAGTGGCTAATGCACCTGTCTACTCCAGTGCCCACCTGGAAGATGGAGGGCTTTGTGTGCCATTTTCCACAATTGCCCCAGAACAGGGTACAGTGAGCTGCATACTACTCTTAAGTGCAAATACTTCTCTAATACAGAAGTCATGTTTCCACTTTCCTTTTTGCCCTATTAAGGGGGTGCCTTACAGCTACTGGTGCCTTACCTGAGCCTTAAGCAGGGGCGGATTTGCTGTGAGGCAAACAAGGCTTTTGCCTAGGGTGGCACTTTTCCCATGAAGGGACACTTGGGGACAGGGGCTCCTGTTTCTGTGACTCCATATCCCACTTTGATCCGGTCCAAAAGGCGCTGCTGGAGGGGTGGAGAGGGTGTCTGTCCGGTGTCATCTCACTGGATCTTGATCTTGATCGTGATGTGGGTGGGATGACATGCTGCCCCCCATCTGGCCACACCCCTGGGATCACTGGGCAGCCTATGGCAACCTGTCCCTCCCTCTGCTAGCTCTGCCTCCTCACTGGTGGTTGCCCGCCAGATCTGTAGCTCAGGAAAGGCACACAGGCAACCAATCACTGGCAAGGAGGTGGAGCTTGGAGAGGAGCCAAGCAGTAGCATGAAGGTCAAGATGGATGAGCCTGTGAAGGAGAGCGGCCAGAGAAGGAAGATGGCTGATCGGTAAGCGTGCCATGCGGCCAAGATCTGGGCAGAGTAGATGGTGTTGCTGCATCCAAGTATGCTGGTTGTGGATGGGAGGGAGAGCCGGGCTGGAACAGGAGTTGGCATAGCAATGTAAGCATTGGTGTCAGTGGGAGGAATAGTGCCCCATTGGTGTCACTGAGCAAGGTGTGGGTTCAGGGTGATTCCCCCCCGCTGGGGAAAACCCTCCTTGGTAGAATGTATCTGGGGGGGGGGGAGAAGGCTCCCCAATATTCCCAGAGGTTAATGCCCCAGTCTACTCAATAGCCGAACACACAACCCACAAGAACTCCACAGCCAAATACAAATATCCCAGGTAAAGGGAACCCTCTAATGGCCACATAAGGAATTGCATAGAAACCACTTGACCCCTTTCTACAACCATGGTAGGCCAGAAATAAATTTGGAATAACTCTGGCCTTGGTGGTTTTGGTGGTGCCCAAGTGCCTTTTGTGGGGGGGGGCACACTTGTTTTCTACAACTGTCAACCTCAAAGATGACATGGTGACTTCTCAAGTCTCCTGAAGCCATTTGCCCATGACGGGTTGCAGTAACACATCCTTTCCCCTTCACTGCTGACAATGCAGAGGAATAGGGGCTGGCCAGGAGATGACTCCTTTTTTTTTTTTTTTTTTTTTTTTTTTTTGCTCAGGATAACTTCTTCTGAGATGTCCAAACTTGCCAAAGTGTAGCACCTAATGGAGGCTGACATACAGCTCATGTCCACAAATGGGAGAAATCTTCCACCCTTCTGGGAAATCCAGAGGCCCACTTTACTTCATTGGGTATAGACCGAGTCAATTCCAATTTTCTTCTACTGAATGGCAAGAAATTCAAACCTCTTTAGTGCAATACCTGTAACACTGCACACGATCAGCCTCCATGTTTCAATTCCTTCCTCTTGCCCTGTTATGGGGGTGCCTCATGGATACTCTCTTGCCTGAGGCTGAAAGGAACAAGATAGGTGTTCAGGGGGATCCCCAGCTGGGGGATTTTTTTTTTTTTTTTGCAGGCTATATTTGGAATTAGGGCCCCACAAGCTACCCAGTCGAATGCACCTGTCTACTCCAGTGCCCACCTGGGAGATGGTGGAGGGTTTTATGTACAATTTTCAACAATTTCCTCTAAGCTGATTGGGTACAATGAGCTGCCTCCTGCTGTCAGTGCAAATACTTCTCTGATGCAGCATGTCCACTCAATTACCTTTTTGCCCTGTTAGGGGGGAGCTTTACAGTTATTGGCGCCTTACCTGAGCCTTAAGGGAGCAAGTTGGATGATCCCCCAAGTGGGGGAATCTCTCCAAAGACTACATCTGATTCAAGAGGCCCCAAGCTCCTCCAGTACTCCACCCACAACCACTCCACAGCCATATAATACAGTATAGGGAAAAGGCGAGCCCTCTAATAGCCACATGAAGAATTGCATAGAAACCACTTGACCCCTCCCTACAAGCATGGTAGGCCAGAAAAAAATCTAGATCTAGAGGCTTACTTTAGTCCCAATTCCCCAGGTATAGGCCACAGCACATGACGTCCACTCCAACTTGCTATTCTGTAAAAACAAATACAAAATTCTTCAGTACAAGTACACTTTTTTTTTTTTTTTTTTTTTTTTTCTTTCTAATACAGGGCGCCCGCCCCCATGGTTCCTTTTTTGTATTATGGGGGTGCCTCAGTTGCTGTCACCTTAGCTGAGATCAGTGGGAGCAAGGTGTGGGTTCAGGGTGATCCTCAGGGTTTTCCCTCCTTGGCAGACTATCTGGGGGGGAAGGCCCCAAACTTCCCTCAAAAGCAAGTGCTCCACTACCCAAATTCCACCCACAGCTATATATATCACCCTCTAATGGCCACATAAGGAATTGCATAAAATCCACCTAACCCCTTTCTACAACCATGGTAGGCCAGAAATAAATTGGGAAGCACTGGTGGCCCTTGGTCTTGGTCTCAAAGTGCCTTTCAGGGAGGGGGTTTCATGTGCCATTTTCAACTGTCCATCACCTCAGGGTGAACTAGTGACATCAAACCTTATTCAGTGCAAATACTTCTCTAATACAGAATACGATCAGCTGCCATGTTTTGACTCCTTCCTCTTGACCTGCTATGGGGGTGCCTCGCGGCTACTGAGTAGCAACCTGAGCTTGAAGGGAACAAGATGAGTGTTTTGGGTGATCTCCAGCTTCCTACAGTGGCTAATGCACCTGTCTATTCCAGTGCCCACCTGGAAGATGGAGGGTTTCATGTGCCATTTTCCACAATTGCCCCAGAACTGGGTCCAGTGAGCTGCATACTACTCAGTGCAAATACTTCTAATACAGAAGTCATGTTTCTGTAGCAATATGTTATATGCTGTGTATGGCCTCTAGGGGTCTCACTACTTAGATACTGGTACAACTGTGTTATTGCCTCTTTGGTTGTAGTTCTAGAAGGGGACACATGTTTAATGGCAGCTATGAGCACCTAATAAAAATGTCTGCTACTAACTAGTGTGTGAGCATCTGAGCAGGATCAACTAACAGAACAGTTTTCACTGTTTCCTTTTTGCCCTGTTAAGGGGGTGCCTTACAGCTACTGGTGCCTTACCTGAGCCTTAAGTAGGGGCATATTTGCTGTGAGGCAAACAAGGCTTTTGCCTAGGGCGGCACTTTTCCCACGGAAGGGACACTTAGGACAGGGGCTCCGGTTTTTTTTTTTTAACCTGTCTGCGACTCCATATCCGACTTTGATCCGGTCCACAAGGTGCTGGTGGAGAGGGTGTCTGTCCGGTGTCATCTCACTGGATCTTGATCGTGATGTGGGTGGGATGACATGCTGGCCACACCCCTGGGATCACTGGGTTGCCTATGGCAACCTGTCCCTCGCTCTGCCTCCTCACTGGTGGTTGCCTGCCAGATCTGTAGCTCAGGAAAGGCACACAGGCAACCAATCACTGGCAAGGAGGTGGAGCTTGGAGAGGAGCCAAGCAGCAGCATGAAGGTCAAGATGGATGAGCCAGTGAAGGAGTGGCCAGAGAAGGAAGATGGCTGATCGGTAAGCGTGCCGTGCGGCCAAGATCTGGGCAGAGTAGATGGTGGTGCTGCATCTAAGTATGCTGGTTGTGGATGGGAGGGGGAGCCGGGCTGGAACAGGAGTCAGCATAGCAATGTAAGCATTGGTGTCAGTGGGAGGAATAGTGCTCCATTAGTGTCACTGAGCAAGGTGTGGGTTCAGGGTGATTTTTCCCCCCCAGCTGGGGAAAACCCTCCTTGGTAGAATGTATCTGGGGGGAGGCTCCCCAAGATTCCTAAAGAGGTTAATGCACCAGTCTACTCCAATAGCTGAATGTATTTGGCTGTGGAGTTCTTGTGGGTTGCAAATATCCCAGGTAAAAGGGAACCCTCTAATGGAAACATGGAATTGCATAGCAACCACTTGACCCCTTTCTACAACCATGGTAGGCCAGAAATTGGGAATAACTCTGGCCTTGGTGGTTTTGGTGGTCCCCAAGTGCCTTCTGTGGGGGGGGGGCACACTTGTCTTCTACAACTGTCCACCTCAAAGATGACATGGTGACTTCTCAAGTCTCCTGAAGCCTTTCGTCTTCCAGATGCCCATGACAGGTTGCAGGAACACATCCTTTCCTCTTCACTGCTGACCATGCAGAGAAATAGGGACTGGCCAGGAGATGACTCCTTTTTGCTCAGGATAATAACAGATGTCCAAACTTGCCAAAAGTGTAGCGCCTAATGGATGCTCTGACATTGGCCCTTCTATGCTGCTTGTATTTCTGCTGCATAGGATATAGAACTTTCTGACCAATATGTCGGTCCTTTATTGTTGGCCATATTTAATATTTGTTTGGGTTGGACCTGTGCTCGGTTCTTGTAACATTCCAACTTGTCTTTATTTCTCTCCAAACCTTAGGACCACCAGAGACTGGGGTCAGCAATTGTTTTCCAAGGGCCCTCAAGTTCAAAGGACAACACCTGGGGTATCTCTGTAGGCAAAGAGCAGATGAGCAAAATATATGTTCAATCTCTTCCTATGATTCCATATACTGTGTGGCATAGTCCACTACGGTCGGGTTAGAACGTTTCCCTGAGGAGCTGGGGATGGCTATGTATTCGGTGTCCTTCTCTAAAAGGTTCATCCATCAGGCAAAGGTTTTATTATACAGGATTTATATGGTGCCAACAGTCTGCTCAGCACTTGAAGGTAGACATTTGGTACAAGAGAGGAAACGGAGGGCCCAGCTTGTTGGAGCTTACAATCTAGAAGGAAGGGTTGAGTGATACAAAAGGTAATAGCTGTGGGGGATGGACTGAGCTGCTGCATTGGGGCCATGTGCACATCTGCATTAGCCATCCTACTGGCAGTAGTTGGTAAGCATGTTGGCGGGACCAAGTGAAGGTGAACACGGCCAGTACATGTCCAGCTTGGCTAATGTGAGCCCCTCCACTCCCAGAGGGAGTCGGTACAGCTCATGTCCTCAAATGGGGGAAATCTTTCCCTTCTGGGAAATCCAGAGGCCCACTTTACTTTGGGTATAGGCCGAGTCATCCCAATTCCATTCTACTGAATGGCAAGAAAAATTCAAACCTCTTTAGTGCAATACCAATCAGCTTCCATGTTTCAACTCCTTCCTCTTGCCCTGTTAAGGGGGTGCCTCATGGTTATGGTCTTTTAGCCTGAAGGGAACAACCTGGGTGTTCAGGTTGATTCCCCCCCCCCCCCCCAGCTGGGGAAAGCCCTCTTTTGTGAGAAATTCCAATTCCCTAGGTAGACCAGACCGCAGCACATAGGAATTCCAGTCCAACTGTTCAATTTTTACTCAATAGAAAACAATTGAGTACTGTCCGTGATACACTTTTTTTTTTTTTTTTTTTTATTTGCACTAACATACCCCAAAAATTGTATGTCCCCTTCTTCAAAGTCCAAACAGTACTATTACAAATCACAAAGTTTAAGCAGAATGTTAGAAGGGATTGAGGAAAGAGGCTACAGATAAGATGCATCAAGAGTGGGGGGGATACTACACTCACAGAGGGGGTCAAGCTAGCTAATAGTCATAAAACTGTCAGATAATAGTTGAGGAATCCCAGGTCCAAGTTAAGGCCATTATCTTTTGTGTCAAATAGAATTATCATTCTTAGTTCAAATGTTCTTTCCTGGATAGATTTGAATAGTGAGGTCTCCCATTGTGTGGTCCTCCATAGTGAGGTCTCCCATTGTGTGGTCCTCCATAGTGAGGTCTCCCATTGTGTGGTCCTCCATAGTGAGGTCTCCCATTGTGTGGTCCTCCATAGTGAGGTCTCCCATTGTGTGGTCCTCCATAGTGAGGTCTCCCATTGTGTGGTCCTCCATAGTGAGGTCTCCCATTGTGTGGTCCTCCATAGTGAGGTCTCCCATTGTGTGGTCCTCCATAGTGAGGTCTCCCATTGTGTGGTCCTCCATAGTGAGGTCTCCCATTGTGTGGTCCTCCATAGTGAGGTCTCCCATTGTGTGGTCCTCCATAGTGAGGTCTCCCATTGTGTGGTCCTCCATAGTGAGGTCTCCCATTGTGTGGTCCTCCATAGTGAGGTCTCCCATTGTGTGGTCCTCCATAGTGAGGTCTCCCATTGTGTGGTCCTCCATAGTGAGGTCTCCCACAGGTGTGCAGAGGTCATCTTCTTTATGTTCCTTCTGTCCTGTTTCACCAACATAAGATCCTTTGCTGCATTTCCTGCACTGGATGAGGTACACAACATGACTGGAGGTGCAGCTGTAGGATCCAGAGATATTGGAGATCCCTTTTGAGTGTTGGACACTTTTTGATGGATGGATTTGGTTGCACAGTTTGCAGTGTTTATTGCAGGGTTCGCTTCCATTATTTATGACATCTTCATCAGAAGGAAGTTTCTTACTGATTAGTTTATTTCTGAGGTTGGGGGGGTTGTCTGCAGGCCAGTATTGGGGGGGGGGGTTGTCTGCAGGCCAGTATTGGGGGGGGTTGTCTGCAGGCCAGTATTGGGGGGGGGTTGTCTGCAGGCCAGTATTGGGGGGGGGTTGTCTGCAGGCCAGTATTGGGGGGGGGTTGTCTTCAGGCCAGTATTGGGGGGGTTGTCTGCAGGCCAGTATTGGGGGGGGGTTGTCTGCAGGCCAGTATTGGGGGGGGGTTGTCTGCAGGCCAGTATTGGGGGGGGGGTTGTCTGCAGGCCAGTATTGGGGGGGGGTTGTCTGCAGGCCAGTATTGGGGGGGGGTTGTCTGCAGGCCAGTATTGGGGGTTGCTGGAATATTTCTTTGAGTTCCATCCTCTTATGATGGGTTGTAAATCTTTGATTATTCTTCATCCTAGTGCCAGGTTGTATGTGGTTACTAGAGGTAACTTTGTACTGAAGTAGATTTTCCCTTCGGGTTCTCAAGGCTGTGTTTATGCCGGTGTTGATAGTTTTGTCCTTGTAACCTTTCTTATGGAAGGAGTCTGCTAGTGTCCCGAGCTGTTTATTTCTGTCTCTTGGGTCAGAACATATTCGGTGGTATCTGATGTCCTGACTGTGTATGATGGCACGTTTCGTGTGTTGGGGGTGGAAGCTGGAACTGTGGAGGTAGTGGCATCTGTCGGTGGGTTTCCTGTATATTGAGGTGTGAAGCGTATCATCCCATCATCCCTGATGTATACTGGGGTGTCTAGGAAGTTGACTTGTGTGAGGATTCCATTTTTAGTTTGATGGATGAAAAGTGTTCATCAAATGAGAAATTGTTTTGTTTTCTTCACCTTCTGTCCATATGATGAAAATATCAATATAGCGACAGTATCTGTATGGTTTTTGTTCCATGCTGGTCAGGAATTCCTCCAGGTCAGCCATAAATTTGCATATTGGGGGGCCATGTTGCGTCCCATCGCAGTGCCAATACATTGAAGATAGATGTCGTTGTTGAAAGTAAAGTAGTTGTGTGAGTATGAATTCAATGAGCCGTGTAACATCCTCAGCCGTGTATTTGTGGTTTGAGGATAAGGATCTGTGACATGCAGCTAATCCATCCTTGTGAGGGATGTTACTATACAGGGATACTACATCCATAGATTACTATACGGGGGATGCTACATCCATAGATTACTATACGGGGGATGCTACGTCCATAGATTACTATGTGGGGATACTACGTCCATAGTCTATGTGGGTACCACGCCCATAGATTACTATGTGGGTACCACGCCCATAGATTACTATGTGGGTACCACGCCCATGGATTACTGTACGTGGGTACCACGCCCATGGATTACTGTACGTGGGTACCACGCCCATGGATTACTGTACGTGGGTACCACGCCCATGGATTACTGTACGTGGGTACCACGCCCATGGATTACTGTACAGGGGTACCACGCCCATGGATTACTGTACAGGGGTACCACGCCCATGGATTACTGTACAGGGGTACCACGCCCATGGATTACTGTACAGGGGTACCACGCCCATAGTCACTAGAAGTGTATTAGATGGTAATTGCTGGATGTTCTTGTTCAGAAGGTCAGTTGTGTCTTGCAGGAAACTAGCAGTATTCATGAGTAACTGTTTTAAAAACTTTTTTTTCTAAGCCTGAGATTTGTTCAGTGAGTGTATTCATACCTGTTATGATGGGTTTGCCTGGATACTCAATAGAAAGAAATTCAAACCTTCAGTGCAAGTACTTTTTAATACAGAGCACAATCTGCCCCATTGTTTCCTTGTATTATGGGGGTGCCTCAGTTGCTATCACCTTGGCTGATTCCAATGGGTACAAGGTGTGGGTTCAGGGTGATTCCCAGCTGGAGAAACTCCTTGGCAGACTATATCTGGGGAGGACAGACCCCCCCCCCAAGCTTCTTACAGAGGTGAATGCCTGTCTACTCCAGTACCAACACCCACTGCCATATACATATATCCTAGGGATAAGGGGGCCCTCTAATGGCCACATAAGGAATTGCATAGAAACTTAACGCCTTTGTAAAACCATGGCAGACCAGAAATTGGGAAGCACTCAGCCCTGGTTTTTTAGTGGTCAAAGCACCTTCCTGGGAGGGTAAGCTTATGTGCCATTTTCATGTATCTAATGAAGCCATTCACCTTCCAATTGCCCATAACGGGTTGCAGGTTCACATCCTTTCCTTGCTTCCCTGCTGACCAAGCAGAGGAGTAGTTACATGGTTAGTCTGGCTGAAAGACAAGTCCATCCAGCTCAACCAAAAGTATCCTACACCCACAGTTCTTCCAGAGGAAGGCAAAAAAACAGCTAAGCACGATCCAATTTGCTCCTGCAGGGGAACATTTTTTTTTTTTTTCCCTGATCCCCCGAGAGGCAATCGGATATTCCCAGGATCACCTTTCCCTATAAATGTTATATCCAGTTATATTCTGTGTATCCAAGAGAATCCAGGACTTTCCTACAGCAATCCACTGAGCTGGCCACAACCAACTCTGCAGGGAGTCTATTCCACATTCTCACAGCTCTTACTGTGAAGAAACCTTTCTGTATTTGAAAGTTTTTTTTATTTTTTTTTCCTCCAGATGTAAAGTGTCCCCTTGTCCTGATTTCAAGATTAACTCTACACTGAGTGAACCACTCGTGTATTATACATGGAGGTCCTATCCCTCTTAATCTCCTCCATGCCTCGTATCAGTTTGGTTGCCCTAGTCCAGGGGTCTGCAACCTTTAAGACATAAAGAGCCACTTGGACCCATTTCCGAGAGGGAAAAAAAGACTGGGAGCCGCAAAACCATTGCAACATTTAAAACAAATCCGACACTGCATATATTGCAAAAAACGCTCTGGTCATGAAGGGGGTTTAAGGGCCCAGTAAGCAAAGGGTTGATCAGGGCCACAGTGTATCGTCATAATCACAATCATAGCCTTAGGTCAGTGGTGGGCAACCTTTTTTTCGACTGAGCCAAATCTCGCCAAAACCACGATTGAAATTTATTTTGAGAGAAACATTTTTAAAACTGAAAATACATCCCCCATGTAGTAATTCATCCCCCATGTAGTAATTCATCCCCCCATGTAGTAATTCATTCCCTCTATTGTGTGAATTCACTTACCTTTGCTCCGCGCGTTCCTCTTGCTGGGTTCCCGCGCCGTTCTGGTCTTCAGGGCGGACTGTGAGAGGAGAGGAGTTCGTCACGCTGCCCCGCCTACATCCGGGCTGCCCCGCCTACATCCTGACAGCCAATGTTTGCCAGCGGGCGCCCGGCACACAGAAGATCTACATTAAAAGAGCCGCGGCTTGCCGACCCTATTGCCTGTCACCTGGTGGGCAGTGTGCTCCGGAGCCGCAGGAAAGGTGAAAAAGAGCCGCATGCGGCTCCGGAGCCGCGGGTTGCCGACACCCGCCCTAGTCTGTACCCTCTCCAGTTTCCCAATGTTTTTGTGAATTGGTGCCCAAAACTGAACTGCATATTCCAGATGTCTTACTAATTTGTACCGGGGAAATGATCTCTCTGCAGTCTATACCTCTCCTAATACAAGGGAGTATTTTGCTGGCATTAGAAGCCATTGCAGCCCTTTCAGTCTGTGCAAGGAGCTGAGTCTCCACCTCAACACTGGGAGGTCTATAACAAACTCCAATTAACTTTGTAGTACACACCCCATGTGCAGTTCTAGCCATAATGCTTTGGCCTAATCACTTCAACTAGGTCCTTTCACACTGAGATCCCTTCTCAGACACCACCTTTCCTCTTTACCCCGTCTCTCCAAAAGAACATGGCCAGGAACCTTAATGGCCTAGTCATGTGAGGAATGAATTCAAGATTCAGCAATACTAATTCAATCTCCGTTCTCTCCATCCACCAAACCTTCCAACCTGCCTATTTTTAGCTTGGCTGACTTCTGGCATCGGTGAGCAAACACCTTTTATCATTGAAATAGCCCCCCCTATCTTTCCCCATTCCACTCACCAATAAGGACTGAACAATGTCTGATTTGTCTACTGTATTATAATCTAGCGAAAGTGCTTCCCCCCCCCCCCCCCCCCAAGCTGTTCTTTAGCATTAGCCTTATCAATTTGTTTTGGCTGGGTCTGTGCTCTTCTTGTAACATTCCCACAGGCATCTCCACTTTCTATCCAAACCTTTGGACCACCAGAGACTTCAACAAATCTTGCGACAGCGACTGAAGTTCAAGGGCCTTCAACGGCCTTCTATACACATTCAAGGGGCAAAATGCCTGAGGACTCCTGGAATACCTCCTCTGTAGGTAGATGGTGAATATGTTCAATCCTCTCCTGCGATTCCATATACCGTGTGGCATGGTCCACTAATGTCCAGGTAAAACATTTTAAGAGTGGCACTGAATATTCAGCCATCCCCAGCTCCTCGGGTAAAAGATTATTTCACTTTCCCCCCCCAGCTACCCCAAGTGCCAATATAGCATTATTGTACTACTTTTGGAGAAATTCAGAAGCTTTCCATTAATTCTCCACCCTTACCTCACGGTCCAGCTGACTATACAAAAGGCTTCTCAATTATTTCCTGCAGAGACTTTAGGTCGTCACACAGGAAGGAGTCGACCAGCTAACCTCATTAGCACACCCCCTTCATCTACCCTCCTACCTCCCACCCACTTCAGGTGCCTGAATAGTAAATGAAATTCAATCGGTGATCACGGTTCTCAATAAATGGACATCGGTTTTTTTTTTTTGTTTTTTTTTGGCGGTATGCGCTGGGCAATCGGATAACAAATGAAGCTGTAGCATTGAAAACCGGAGAATTGTGTTCTGGGTTCTGTAAAGCTCACCATACACATTCAATCTGTACAATCTCCTCGTTCTATGTAGTGCAAACCTCTTCTGGTTTAGGTATTTTCACTGAAATCTGTCTCCATGCTCCAACTCCCTTTTTGCCCTGGTATGGGGGGTGCCTCATGGCTGCTGTCTCTCCTGAGCCTCCTGGAGGGTGTCAGTACAGCTCATGTCCACAAATGGGAGAAATCTTCCACCCTTCTGGGAATTTCAGAGGCCCACTTTACTACTTCATTGGGTATAGGCCAAGTCATCCCAATTTTCTTCTACTGAATGGCAAATTCAAACCCCTTTAGTGCAATACCTGTAACACTGCACACGATCAGCCTCCATGTTTCAACTCCTTCCTCTTGCCCTGTTATGGGGGGGCCTCATGGATACTGTCTTGCCTGAGGCTGAAAGGAACAAGATAGGTGTTCAGGGGGATCCCCCAGGTGGGGGAGCTTTTTTTTTTTTTTTAGGCTAGATCTGGAATTGGAGTCCCACACAGGCTAACACACCTGTCTACTCCAGTGCCCACCTGGGAGATGGTGGAGGGTTTTATTTGCCATTTTCAACAATTTCCTCTAAGCTGATTGGGTATAATGAGCTGCCTCCTGCTGTCAGTGCAAATACTTCTGATGCAGAGTGTCACTCCATTACCTTTTTGCCCTGTTAGGGGGGAGCTTTACAGTTATTGGTGCCTTACCTGAGCCTTAAGGGAGCAAGTTGGATGATCCCCAAGTGGGGGAATCTCACCAAATAGACTACATCCTGGTTCAAGAGGCCCCAAGTGCCTCCATTCCAGTACTCCACCCACAACCACTCCACAGCCATATACATACAGTATAGGGAAAAGGGGAGCTCTCTAATAGCCATTTGAATTGCATAGAAACCACTTGACCCCTCCCTACAAGCATGGTAGGCCAGAAACTAAAAGATCTAGAGGCTTACTCTAGTCCCAATTCCCCAGGTATAGGCCACAGCACATAACGAAGTCCACTCCAACTTGCTATTCAGTAAAAACAAATAAAAAAAAAAGAAAAAATACTTGTACTGAAGAATTTTGTCTTTAATACAGGGCACTTGCCCCCATGTTTCTGCTTGTATTATGGGGGTGCCTCAGTTGCTGTCACCTTAGCTGAGCCCAGTGGGAGCAAGGTGTGGGTTCAGGGAGATCCTCAGGGTTTTCCCTCAGCAGACTGTATTTGGAGGGAAGGCCCCAAACTTCCCTCAAAAGCAAATGCCCCAGTACCTGAATTCCACCCACAGCTATATACATATAAAAGGGAGCCCTCCAAATGGCCACATAAGGAATTGGATAGAAACCACCTAACCCCTTTCTACAACCATGGTAGGCCCAAAATAAATCGGGAAGCACTGGTGGCCCTTTGTCTCAGTGCCTTTTCAGGGAGGGGGCTTCATGTGCCATTTTCAACTGTCAACCACCTCAGGGTGAACTAGTGACATCAAACCTTATTCAGTGCAAATACTTTAATACAGAATACAATCAGCTGCCATGTTCTGACTCCGTCCTCTTGCCCTGCTATGGGGGTGCCTCGCGGCTATTGAGTAGCAACCTGAGCTTGAAGGGAATAAGATGAGTTTCAGGTGATCCCCAGCTTCCCACAGTGGCTAATGCACCCGTCTACTCCATTGCCCACCTGGAAGATGGAGGGTTTCATGTGCCATTTTCCACAATTGCCCCAGAACTGGGTCCAGTGAGCTGCCTACTACACTCTTCAGTGCAAATACTTCTTTAATACAGAAGTCATGTTTCCTTTTTGCCCTGTTAAGGGGGTGCCTTACAGCTAATGGTGCCTTACCTGAGCCTTAAGCAGGGGCATATTTGCTGTGAGGCAAACAAGGCTTTTACCTAGGGCGGCACTTTTCCCATGAAGGGACACTTAGAACAGGGGCTTCTGTGTGGGTTTTTTTTTTTTTAAACCTGTCTGCGACGCCATATCCCACTTTGATCCAGTCCACAAGGCGCTGCTGGAGGGGTGGAGAGGGTGTCTGTCTGATGTCATCTCACTGGATCTTGATCGAGATGTGGGTGGGATGACATGCCGCCCCCTATTTGGCCACATCACTGGGCAGCCTATGGCAACCTGTCCCTCTGCCTCCTCACCTGTGGCTGTCCACTAGATCTCAAAGGCTCACTGGCAAGGAGGTGGAGCTTGGACAGGAGCCAAGCAGTAGCATGAAGGTCAAGAGGGATTAGAGCGGCCAGAGAAGGAAGATGCTGAGTGCAGTCAAGATCTGGGCAGAGTAGATGGTGTTGCTGCATCCAAGTATGCTGGTTGTGGATGGGAGGGAGAGCCGGGCTGGAACAGGAGTTGGCATAGCAATGTAAGCATTGGTGTCAGTGGGAGGAATAGTTCCCCCCCATTAGTGTCACTGAGCAAGGTGTGGGTTCAGGGTGATCCCCCCCCCCACTGGGGAAAACCCTCTTTGGTAGAATGTATCTGGGGGGGAAAGGCCCCCCAAGCTTCCCACAGAGGTTAATGCACCAGTCTACTCCAATACCCAAACACAACCCACAAGAACTCCACACCCAAATACATATATCCTAGGTAAAGGGGAACCCTCTAATGGCCACAAGGAATTGCATAGAAACAACTTGACCCCTTTCTACAACCATGGTAGGCCAAAAATTGGGAAGCACTCAGGCCTTGGTGGTTTTGGTGGTGCTAAAGTGCCTTCTGGGGGAGGGGTATTTGTTCTACAATTGTCCACCTCCAAGAGGAAATGGTGACATCTGAATGGTCTCCTGAAGCCATTCACCTTCCAGTTGCCCATGACAGGTTGCAGGAACACATCCTTTCCCCTTCACTGCTGACAATGCAGAGGAATAGGGGCTGGCCAGGAGATGACTCCTTCCAGGATAACTGCTTCGGAGATGTCCAAACTTGCCAGAGTGTAGCACCTAATGGAGGCTCTGACATTGGCCCTTCTATGCTGCTTGTATTTCTGCTGCATAGGATATAGAACATACTTTCTGACCAATGTATGTGTCCTTTTTAGTGTCAACCATATTAATGTTTGGGTTGGACCTGTGCTAGGTTCTTGTAACATTCCCACTTGTGTCTTCATTTTCTCTCCAAACCTCAACCACCAGAGACTGGGGTCAGCAATTTTGCCTTCCAAGGGCCCAAGTTCAAGGGACGACACCTGGGGGTATCTCTGTAGGCAAAGAGCAGATGAGCAAAATATGTTCAATCTCTTCCAGTGATTCCATATACTGTGTGGCCTAGTCCACTATGGTCAGATTGAATATTTAGCCATCTCCAGCTCCTCAGGTAAATGTTCTAGTGTCCTCTAAAAGGTTCATCCATTATAGGCAAAGGTTGTAGCGGAGCCATGTGCACATCTCCTGCTTCAGCCAACCTGCTGGTGTGTAACCAGACTGGCGGTAGTTGGTAATGTCGGTGGGACCAAGTGAAGGTGAACACTCGGCCAGTACATGTCCAGCTTTGCTAATGTGAGCCCCTCCACTCCCAGAGGCAGTCACTACAGCTCATCTCCACAAATGGGAGAAATCTTCCACCCTTCTGGGAAATCCAGAGGCCCACTTTACTTCATTGGGTATAGACCGAGTCAATTCCAATTTTCTTCTACTGAATGGCAAGAAAAATTCAAACCTCTTTAGTGCAATACCTGTAACACTGCACACGATCAGCCTCCATGTTTTAACTCCTTCCTCTTGCCCTGTTATGGGGGGGCCTCATGGTTACTTTCTTGCCTGAGGCTGAAAGGAACAAGATGGGTGTTCAGGGTGATCCCCAGCTGGGGGGGGTTATATTTTTTGTTTTTGCAGGCTAGATCTGGAATTGGAGTCCCACAAAGGCAAACACACCTGTCTACTCCAGTGCCCACCTGGGAGATGGTGGAGGGTTTTATGTGCCATTTTCAACAATTTCCTCTAAGCTGATTGGGTACAATGAGCTCCCTCCTACTGTCTTAAGTGCGAATACTTCTCTGGAGCGTGTGTCCACTCAATTACCTTTTTGCCCTGTTAGGGGGGTGCTTTACAGTTATTGGTGCCTTACCTGAGCCTTAAGGGAGCAAGTTGGATGATCTCCCAAGTGGGGGAATCTCTCCAAAGACTACATCTGGTTAGAGGCCCCAAGCTCCTCTATTCCAGTACTCCACCCACAACCACTCCATGGCCATATACATACAGTATAGGGAAAAGGGGAGCCCTCTAATGGCCACATGAAGAATTGCATAGAAACCCATTCCTACAAACATGGTAGGCCAAATCTAGAAGATCTAGAGGCTTACTTTAGTCCCAATCCCCCAGGTATAGGCCACAGCACATAACTAAGTCCACTCCAACTTTCTATTCAGTAAAAACAAATACAAAATTTTTTAATACATGGCACTTGCCCCCATGTTTCCTCTTGTATTATGGGGGTGCCTCAGTTGCTGTCACCTTAGCCGAGATCAGTGGGAGCAAGGTGTGGGTTCAGGGTGATCCTCAGGGTTTTCCCTCCTTGGCAGACTATCTGGGGGAAAAGGCCCCAAACTTCCCTCAAAAGCAAATGTCCCACTTCTCCAGTACCCAAATTCCACCCACAGCTATATACATATATAAAAGGGAGCCCTCTAATGGCCACATAAGGAATTGCATAGAAACCACCTAACCCAGGGGTGGGCAAACTTTTTGACTTGAGGGCCGCAATGGGGTCATATATTGGACCGGGGGCCGGACCAAGAGTAGATGAATGATGTGTATGTGTCATCCATAGTAAGTATAGTAATATTCCCCCATAGTAATCCGTCCCCCATAGTAATTCATTCCCCATATTAAGTCCCCCCCCCCCCCCCCCCGTGTCAATTCACTTACCTTTACTCTGCGCGTTCCTCTCGCCGTATTCCCGCGCCGTTCCAGTGTAGCATGAAAATCTGTCTCCTATGAGGATCTGTCCCCCCTCAACGTATCTGCGCATGTGCCAGTTTCAGGCATTAGCAGCCGATCGGCGATCTCCGGCACATGCGCAGATACGTCGAGGGGGACAGATCCTCATTGGAGACAGATTTTCATGCTACACCGGTCTTCAGGGCGGACTGTGAGGGGAGCCTAGCTCCGCGGGCCGGATTAAAAGGTCCGCCGGGCTGTAGTTTGCCCATTGCTGACCTAACCCCTTTCTACAACCATGGTAGGTCACAAATAAACTGGAAAGCACTGGTGGCCCTTGGTCTTGGTCTCAAAGTGCCTTTCAGGGAGGGGGTTTCATGTGCCATTTTCAACCACCTCAGGGTGAACTAGTGACCTCAAACCTTATTAAGTGCAAATACTTCTCTAATACAGAATACAATCAGCTGCCATGTTTTGACTCCGTACTCTTGCCCTGCTATGGGGGTGCCTCGCAGCTCTTGGGTAGCAACCTGAGCTTGAAGGGAAAGTTTTCAGGTGATCCCCAGCTTCCCACAGTGGCTAATGCACCTGTCTACTCCATTGCCTACATGGAAGATGGAGGGCTTCATGTGCCATTTTCCACAATTGCCCCAGAACTGGGTCCAGTGAGCTGCCTACTACACTATTTAGTGCAAATACTTCTTTAATACAGAAGTCGGGTTTCCTTTTTGCCCTGTTAAGGGGGTACTTTACAGTTATTGGTGCCTTACCTGAGCCTTAAGGGAGCAAGTTGTATGATTCCCCCCCCCATTTAAGGGAATCTCTCCTTAGCAGACTAAATCTGGTACAAGATGCCCCAAGCTCCTCCACTCCAGTACTCCACCCACAGCCCTATACATACAGTATAGAGAAGGGGAGCCCTCTAATGGCCACATGAAGAATTGCATAGAAACCACTTGACCCCTCTCTACAAGCATGGTAGCCCAGAAAAATCTCAATCTAGAGGCTTACTTTAGTCCCAATTCCCCAGGTATAGGCCACAGCACAAAGTAAAGAAGTCCACTCCAACTTGCTATTCAGTAAAGACTGAAATACAAAACTTCAGTTCAAGTACTTTTTTAATACAGGGCACGCTGCCCCCATGATTCCTCTTGTATTATGGGGGTGTCTGTTGCTGTCACCTTAGCTGAGCCCAGTGGGAGCAAGGTGTGGGTTCAGGGTTTTCCCTCTGCAGACTGTATTTGCAGGGAAGGCCCCAAACTTCCCACAAAAGCAAGTGCCCCACTTCTCAGTACCCAAATTCCACCCACAGCTATATACATATATAAAAGGGAGCCCTCTAATGGCCACATAAGGAGTTGCATAAAATCCACCTAACCCCTTTCTACAACCATGGTAGGACAAAAATAAATTGTGACACTGGTGGCCCTTTGTCTCAGTGCCTTTTCAGGGAGGGGGCTTAATGTGCCATTTTCAACTGTCAATCACCTCAGGGTGAACTAGTGACATCAAACCTTATTCAGTGCAAATACTTCTAATACAGAATATGATCAGCTGCTGAATTTTGACTCACTCTTGCCCTGCTATGGGGGTGCCTTGCGGCTATTGAGTAGCAACCTGAGCTTGAAGGGAACAAGATGAGTGTTTTTAGGTGATCCCCAGCTTCCCACAGTGGCTAATGCACCTGTCTACTCCAGTGCCCACCTGGAAGATGGAGGGCTCCATGTGCAATTTTCCACAATTGCCCCAGAACTGGGTACAGTGAGCTGCCTACTACTCTTCAGTGCAAATACTTCTCTAATACAGAAGTCATGTTTCCTTTTTGCCCTGTTAAGGGGGTGCCTTACAGCTACTGGTGCCTTACCTGAGCCTTAAGTAGGGGCATATTTGCTGTGAGGCAAACAAGGCTTTTGCCTAGGGCGGCACTTTTCCCACGGAAGGGACACTTGACAGGGGCTTCTGTTTTACCTGTGTCTGCGACTCCATATCCCACTTTGATCTGGTCCACAAGGTGCTGCTGGAGGGGTGGAGAGGGTGTCTGTCTGGTGTCATCTCACTGGATCTTGATCGTGATGTGGGTGGGATGACATGCTGCCCCTATCTGGCCACACCCCTGGGATCACTGGGCAGCCTATGGCAACCTGTCCCTCCCTCTGCTAGCTCTGCCTCCTCACTGGTTGCCCTCACTAGTTGCCCACCAGATCTGTAGCTCAGAAAAGGCACACAGGCAACCAATCACTGGCAAGGAGGTGGAGCTTGGAGAGGAGCCAAGCAGTAGCATGAAGGTCAAGAGGGATGAGCTGGTGAAGGAGAGCGGCCAGAGAAGGAAGATGGCTGATCGGTAAGCGTGCCATGTGGCCAAGGTCTGGGCAGAGCAGACGGTGTTTCTGCATCCAAGTGTACTGGTTGTGGATGGGAGGGAGAGCCGGGCTGGAACAGGAGTCGGCACAGCAATGTAAGCATTGGTGTCAGTGGGAGGAATAGTGCCCCATTAGTGTCACTGAGCAAGGTGTGGGTTCAGGGTGATCCCCCAGCTGGGGAAACCCCTCCTTGGTAGAATGTATCTGGGGGATGGCCCCCCAAGCTTCCCAAAGAGGTTAATGCACCAGTCTACTCCAATAGCCGAAAACACAACCCACAAGAACTCCACAGCCAAATACAAATATCCCAGGTAAAGGGGAACCCTCTAATGGCCACATAAGGAATTGCATAGAAACCACCTAACCCCTTTCTACAACCATGGTATTCCATAAATAAATAGGGAATAACTCTGGCCTTTGTTTTGGTGGTGCCTTCTGTGGGGGGCGCACTTGTGTTCTACAATGGTCCACCTCAAAGATGACAAGGTGACTTCTCAAGTCTCCTGAAGCCATTTGCCTTCCAGTTGCCCATGACGGGTTGCAGGAACACATCCTTTCCCCTTCACTGCTGACGATGCAGAGAAATAGGGGCTGGACAGGAGATGACTCCTTTTTAGCTCAGGATAACTGCTTCTGAGATGTCCAAACTTGCCAAAGTAACACCTAATGGAGGCTCTGACATTAGCCCTTCTCCCTTCTATGCTGCTTGTATTTTTGCTGCATAGGATATAGAACTTTCTGACCAATATGTCCTTAGTGTTGGCCATATTAATATTTGTTTGGGTTGGACCTGTGCTCGGTTCTTGTAACGTTCCGACTTGTCTTCATTTCTCTCCAAACCTCAGGAACACCAGAGACTGGGGTCAGCAATTGTCTTCCAAGGGCCCTCAAGTTCAAGGGATGACACCTGGGGTATCTCTGTAGGCAAAGAGCAGATGAGCAAAATATATGTTCAATCTCTTCCTATGACTCCATATACTGTGTGGCATAGTCCAATACGGTCGGGTTAGAACATTCCCCTGAGGAGCTGGGGATGGCTATATATTCGGTGTCCTTCTCTAAAAGGTTCATCCATCATAGGCAAAGGTTGTATTATACAGGATTTATATGGTGCCAACAGTCTGCTCAGCACTTTACAAAATGAAGGTAGACATTTGGTACAAGAGGAAAGAGGGCCCAGCTTGTTGGAGCTTACAATCTAGAAGGAAGGGGTTGAGTGATACAAAAGGTAATGGCTGTGGGGGGGATGGACTGAGCTGCTGCATTGGGGCCATGTGCACATCTGCATTAGCCAACCTGCTGGCAGGTGACAAGACTGGCAGTAGTTGGTAAGCATGTTGGCGGGACCAAGTGAAGGTGAACACGGCCGGTACATGTACAGCTTTGCTAATGTGAGCCCCTCCACTCCCAGAGGGAGTCAATACAGCTCATGTCCACAAATGGGGGAAATCTTTTTCCCTTCTGGGAAATCCAGAGGCCCACTTCATTGGGTATAGGCCGAGTCATCCCAATTTTCTTCTACTGAATGGAAAGTAAAATTCAAACCTCTTTAGTGCAATACCTGTAACACTGCACACAATCGGCCAACATGTTTGCACTCCTTCCTCTTGCCCTGTTATGGGGGTGCCTCATGGTTAATGTCTTCTAGCCTGAAGGGAACAACCTGGGTGTTCAAGTTGATCCCCCAGCTGGGGAAAGCCTTTTTTTTTTGTTTTTTTTTTAGAAATTCCAAGTCCCTAGGTAGACCAGACCACAACACATATGAATTCCTGTCCAGCTGTTCAATTTTCTCTCAATAGAAAGGAAATTCAAACCTTCAGTGCAAAAACTTTTTAATACAGAGCATAATCTGCCCCATTGTTTCCTTGTATTATGGGGGTGCCTCAGTTGCTATCACCTTAGCTGATTCCAATGGGTACAAAGTGTGGGTTCAGGGTGATTCCCAGCTGGAGAAACTCCTCCTTGGCAGACTATATCTGGGGAGGACAGACCCCCCCCCCCCCCAAGCTTCTTACAGAGGTGAATGCCTGTCTACTCCAGTACCAAACTCCACCCACTGCCATATACATATATCCTAGGGATAAGGGGGCCCTCTAATGGCCACATAAGGAATTGCATAGAAACTTCTTAACCCCTTTGTATAACCATGGCAGACCGGAAATTGGGAAGCACTCAGCCCTGGTTTTTTAGTGGTCAAAGCACCTTCCTGGGAGGGTAAGCTTATGTGCCATTTTCATGTATCTAATGAAGCCATTCACCTTCCAATTGCCCATAACTGGTTGCAGGTTCACATCCTTTCCTTGCTTCCCTGCTGACCAAGCAGAGGAATAGTTACATGGTTAGTCTGGCTGAAAGACAAGTCCATCCAGCTCAACCAAAAGTATCCTACACCCACAGTTAATCCAGAGGAAGGCAAACAGCTAAGCACGATCCAATTTGCTCCTGCAGGGGAATTTTTTTTTTTTTCCCTGATCCCCCGAGAGGCAATTGGATATTCCTTGGATCAACTTTCCCTATCAATGTTATATTCTGTGTATCCAAGAGAATCCAGGACTTTCCTACAGCAATCCACTGAGCTGGCCACAACCAACTCTTGAGGGAGTCTATTCTACATTCTCACAGCTCTCATTGTAAGAAAACTTTCAAATACAGAAAGGTTTCAATTTTTTTTCTCTCCCAGATGTAAAGTGTCCCCTTGTCCTGATTTCAAGATTCACTCTACACTGAGTGAAGCACTCATGTATTATACATGGAGGTCATATCCCCCCTCAATCTCCTCCATGCCTCATATCAGTTTGGTTGCCCTTGTCTGTACCCTCATGTTCCCCAATGTTTTTGTGAATTGGTGCCCAAAACTGAACTGCATATTCCAGATGTCTTACTAATTTGTACCCAGGAAATGATCTCTCTGCAGTCTATACCTCTCCTAATACAAGTGTTTTGCTCACATTAGAAACCATTGCAGCCTTTCAGTCTGTGCAAGGAGCTGAGTCTCCACCTCAACACTGGGAGGTCTATAACAAACTCCAATGATTACCTTTGTAGTACACACCCCATGTGCAGTTCTACCCATAATGCTTTGGCCTAATAAACTCCAACTAGGTCCTTTCACACTGAGATCCCTTCTCAGACACCACCTTTCCTCTTTACCCCGTCTCTCCAAAAGAACCTAGCCAGGAATATTAATGACCCAGTCATGTGAAGAATGAAGCCAAGATTCAGCAATACCAATTCAATCCTAGTACTCTCCATGCACAAGGCTTCCAACCTGCCTATTTTTTAACTTGGCAGACTTCTGGCATCTGTGAGTAAACGCACCTTACCTGCCATAGCCCCCCATCTTTCCCCATTCCACTCACTAAGGACTGAACCATGTCTGACTGGTCTACCATATTATCTAATTCTCTCCCCCCATCCTAGTTTAAATACTACTCCAGCACAGCAAACCCCCTTCAATTTAGGTGCAAACCATATCTATCATATAGGTTGCACCCTGATGAGTGTCAGCTCAGTGCCCTAGAAACCCAAATCCTTCCCTCTTACACCAGGTCTTCAGCCATGCATTGAGTGCTCTAATCTCCCCGTCTTTCCTGAGTTGCGCATGGCACTGGTAACTTTTGAGAATCACCTTGGAGGTCCTTCCCTTCAACTTGCAGCCTAGTTCTTTAAAATGATTTTTAAGGAGCCTCCACCTTCCATGTATTGTCATTGGTTCCAACATGGACCAAGACAGCTGGATCATGCACATCCCCTCCCAGTAACTTAACCCAGTCCACCACATGCCAAACCCTTGCACCAGGGAGATGGCAAACACTTTGGTTGATGTGAACACGGTGACAAATTATTCTCAGTCCTGATTATAGAATTCCCTACCACCAGCTGTCTAGGCCTTCCTGCACTACCCTCACCACCCATACTACATGGGCTGCTCTCCTGGCTATTGTGGATAGTAGTGACATCCAGGGTTGCCACCCCCACATCTTCACACAACTTGACAAATATGGGTGCTCAATCCTGGAGCTGGCCTTCCTTTTCTGAGCTACCACTCTCTACAGTAACCAATCTTCCTACCTGATTAGCCCCTCTACCCTCCAATCCCATTAACTACCTGCTCAGAGGAGATTCCCAAGGTTCTGTTCTGCCCAGTGTTGCAACTTTCTCCACCAGATCTCTAACATGAGCTTCCAGAAGGGCAACCCGTTCACATCTGTCACAGCGGTATCCATCCTGGAGCTGTTGCATACATCGTCGCATACATGCAGCGCGCGGCACCTTCCACCCCACTAGTACTCATTATCCCAGTTACAACATTACCAACAGGAAATCAGTTGTCACTTGAAGACTCCTGTTTTCAACTTCATTTTTTAACTCCACGTAAATGTAGACTTGGTCAAAGATCTAGCAAGCAAAATACAGCCACGTTGAATGAGCACGCTCAGTGAGCTCTACAGAGTTGTATAGTACCAGGAGCACCTGTGACCAATTAACGCCACCCCTTAATTGGCAGACAAAAGGAAAATGCTATTTAAAAAGTAAAAGCTGCGAGCAAGACCCCAAAGAAAACTACAAGCACCAGCAGACAAGAGCAAAACTTCACTCCCCTAAAATGTCCCACTCTTTAGCTTTCAGGCAGCAAAATGTGAGCCCATTGGGGGCTGGCCAGATGTCTGCTTCTGAGACGTTCAAGTGTAGCATTATTTCTTTTTATAAACTTTGGCGTAGGTTTGATTTTTAGCCTTTTAAACTTTCCCATTTCTGTGTTCTGCTCTCAGCCTCTCGGCTTTGGAAACTCTGCTCTCTTAAAATTGAGCATTTATTTTTCCTGTGTGCTTGCTGTTTACAGCTAACAAATGAAATCATGTTTAGCTGCTTCCGAGATGTCCAAACTTGCAAGTGTAGCACCTATTGGGTTTGGCCCTTCCTATGCTGCTTGTAGTTCTGCTACATAGGATATAGAACATACTCTGTCCAACATGTCTGTTCTTTAGCATTAGCCTTATCAATGATTTTTGTTTTGGCTGGGTCTGTGATTTTCTTGTAACATTCCCACAGGCGTCTCCATTTTCTCTCCAAACCTTTGGACTACCAGAGACCTCAGTCGACAATTTTGCCTTCCCAAGATTTGTTGACGTTCAAGGGCCTTCAACAGCCTTCTATACACGTTCAAGGGGCAATATGCCTGAGGACTCCTGGGATACCTTCTCTGTAGACGAGGTGAATATGTGCAATCCCCTTCTGCAATTCCATACAGTGTGGCATGGTCCACTAATGTCCAGGTAGAACATTTTAAGAGTGGCACTGAATATTCAGCCATCCCCGGCTCCTCGGGTAAAGGATAATTTTTTTTTTCCCCCCCAGCTACCCCAAGTGCCAATAGCATTATTGTACTACTTTTGGAGAAATCCAGAAGCTTTCCATTAATTCTCCACCCTTACCTCTCAGTCCAGTTGGCTCTATAAAAATAGCTTCTCTATTTCCTGCAGAGAATTTAGGTCATCACACAGGAAGGAGTCAACCAGCTAACCTCAGCACACCCCCTTCATCTACCCTCCTACCTCCCACCCACTTCAGGTGCCTGAATAGTAAATGAAATGCAATCCATGATCACTGTTCTCAATAAATAAACATCGATTTTTTTTTTTTTTTTTTTTATTCTACCTTTACTTTCATCTTGGATTGTTCATTCTTTTGGCAGTATGTGCTGAGCAATCAGATGTCGATGGAGCTGTACCATCCATATCATTCTACTGAATGGCAAATTCAAACCTCTTTAGTGCAATACCTGTAACACTGCACACGATCAGCCTCCATGTTTCAACTCCTTCCTCTCGCCCTGTTATGGGGGTGCCTCATGGCTACTGTCTTGCCTGGGGCTGGGGGAAGCCCTTTGAGCAGGCTATATTTGGAATTGGAGTCCCACAAGCTACCCACAAGTCTAACACACCTGTCTACTCCAGTGCCCATCTGGGAGATGGTGGAGTTTTATGTGCCATTTTTCAACAATTTCCTCTAAGTTGATTGGGTATAATGAGCTGCCTCCTGCTGTCGGTGCAAATACCTCTCTGCAGCATGTGTCCACTCCATTACCTTTTTGCCCTGTTAGGGGGGGTGATTTACAGTTATTGGCGCCTTACCTGAGCCTTAAGGGAGCAAGTTGGATGATCCCCAAGTGGGGGAATCTCTCCAAGCGCCTCCATTCCAGTACTCCACCAACAACCACCCCACAGCCATATACATACAGTATAGGGAAAAGGGGAGCCCTCTAATAGCCATATGAATTGCATAGAAACCACTTGACCCCTCCCTACAAGCATGGTACGCCAGAAAAACAGATTTAGAGGCTTACTCTAGTCCCAGTTCCCAAGGTATAGGCCATAGCGCATAACGAAGTCCACTCCAACTTGCTATTCAGTAAAAACAAATAAAAAAAGTACTTGTACTGAAGAATTTTGTAATACAGGGCACTCTGCCCCCATATTTCCGCTTGTATTATGGGAGTGCCTCAGTTGCTGTCACCTTAGCTGAGCCCAGTGGGAGCAAGGTGTGGGTTCAGGGAGATCCGCAGGCAGACTGTATTTGGAGGGAAGGCCCCAAACTTCCCTCAAAAGCAAATGCCCCAGTACCTGAATTCCACCCACAGCTATATACATGTAAAAGGGAGCCCTCTAATGGCCACATAAGGAATTGGATAGAAACCACCTAACCCCTTTCTACAACCATGGTAGGCCCAAAAATAAATTGGGAAGCACTGGTGGCCCTTGGTCTTTGTCTCAAAGTGTCTTTCAGGGAGGGGGTTTCATGTGCCATTTTCGACTGTCTACCTCAGGGTGAACTAGTGACATCAAACCTTATTCAGTGCAAATACTTCTCGAATACAGAATACAATCAGCTGCCATGTTCTGACTCCATCCTCTTGCCCTGCTATGGGGGTGCCTCGCGGCTATTGAGTAGCAACCTGAGCTTGAAGGGAATAAGATGAGTTTCAGGTGATCCCCAGCTTCCCACAGTGGCTAATGCACCTGTCTACTCCATTGCCCACCTGGAAGATGGAGGGTTTCATGTGCCATTTTCCACAATTGCCCCAGAACTGGGTCCAGTGAGCTGCCTACTACTCTCTTCAGTGCAAATACTACTTTAATACAGAAGTCATGTTTCCTTTTTGCCCTGTTAAGGGGGTGCCTTACAGCTATTGGTGCCTTACCTGAGCTTTAAGCAGGGGCATATTTGCTGTGAGGCAAACAAGGCTTTTGCCTAGGGCGGCACTTTTCCCATGAAGGGACACTTAGAACAGGGGCTTCTGTGTGGGTTTTTTTTTTTTAAAACCTGTCTGCGACGCCATATCCCACTTTGATCCAGTCCACAAGGCGCTGCTGGAGGGGTGGAGAGGGTGTCTGTCTGATGTCATCTCACTGGATCTTGATCGAGATGTGGGTGGGATGACATGCCGCCCCCTATTTGGCCACATCACTGGGCAGCCTATGGCAACCTGTCCCTCTGCCTCCTCACCTGTGGCTGTCCACTAGATCTCAAAGGCTCACTGGCAAGGAGGTGGAGCTTGGACAGGAGCCAAGCAGTAGCATGAAGGTCAAGAGGGATTAGAGCGGCCAGAGAAGGAAGATGCTGAGTGCAGTCAAGATCTGGGCAGAGTAGATGGTGTTGCTGCATCCAAGTATGCTGGTTGTGGATGGGAGGGAGAGCCGGGCTGGAACAGGAGTTGGCATAGCAATGTAAGCATTGGTGTCAGTGGGAGGAATAGTTCCCCCCCCATTAGTGTCACTGAGCAAGGTGTGGGTTCAGGGTGATCCCCCCCCCACTGGGGAAAACCCTCTTTGGTAGAATGTATCTGGGGGGAAGGGCCCCCCCAAGCTTCCCACAGAGGTTAATGCACCAGTCTACTCCAATACCCAAACACAACCCACAAGAACTCCACACCCAAATACATATATCCCAGGTAAAGGGGAACCCTCTAATGGCCACAAGGAATTGCATAGAAACAACTTGACCCCTTTCTACAACCATGGTAGGCCAAAAATTGGGAAGCACTCAGGCCTTGGTGGTTTTGGTGGTGCTAAAGTGCCTTCTGGGGGAGGGGTATTTGTTCTACAATTGTCCACCTCCAAGAGGAAATGGTGACATCTGAATGGTCTCCTGAAGCCATTCACCTTCCAGTTGCCCATGACAGGTTGCAGGAACACATCCTTTCCCCTTCACTGCTGACAATGCAGAGGAATAGGGGCTGGCCAGGAGATGACTCCTTCCAGGATAACTGCTTCTGAGATGTCCAAACTTGCCAGAGTGTAGCACCTAATGGAGGCTCTGACATTGGCCCTTCTATGCTGCTTGTATTTCTGCTGCATAGGATATAGAACATACTTTCTGACCAATGTATGTGTCCTTTTTAGTGTCAACCATATTAATGTTTGGGTTGGACCTGTGCTAGGTTCTTGTAACATTCCCACTTGTGTCTTCATTTTCTCTCCAAACCTCAACCACCAGAGACTGGGGTCAGCAATTTTGCCTTCCAAGGGCCCAAGTTCAAGGGACGACACCTGGGGGTATCTCTGTAGGCAAAGAGCAGATGAGCAAAATATGTTCAATCTCTTCCAGTGATTCCATATACTGTGTGGCCTAGTCCACTATGGTCAGATTGAATATTTAGCCATCTCCAGCTCCTCAGGTAAATGTTCTAGTGTCCTCTAAAAGGTTCATCCATTATAGGCAAAGGTTGTAGCGGAGCCATGTGCACATCTCCTGCTTCAGCCAACCTGCTGGTGTGTAACCAGACTGGCGGTAGTTGGTAATGTCGGTGGGACCAAGTGAAGGTGAACACTCGGCCAGTACATGTCCAGCTTTGCTAATGTGAGCCCCTCCACTCCCAGAGGCAGTCACTACAGCTCATCTCCACAAATGGGAGAAATCTTCCACCCTTCTGGGAAATCCAGAGGCCCACTTTACTTCATTGGGTATAGACCGAGTCAATTCCAATTTTCTTCTACTGAATGGCAAGAAAAATTCAAACCTCTTTAGTGCAATACCTGTAACACTGCACACGATCAGCCTCCATGTTTCAACTCCTTCCTCTTGCCCTGTTATGGGGGGGCCTCATGGTTACTTTCTTGCCTGAGGCTGAAAGGAACAAGATGGGTGTTCAGGGTGATCCCCAGCTGGGGGGGAATATTTTGTTTTTGCAGGCTAGATTTGGAATTGGAGTCCCACAAAGGCAAACACACCTGTCTACTCCAGTGCCCACCTGGGAGATGGTGGAGGGTTTTATGTGCCATTTTCAACAATTTCCTCTAAGCTGATTGGGTACAATGAGCTGCCTCCTACTGTCTTAAGTGCGAATACTTCTCTGGAGCGTGTGTTCACTCAATTACCTTTTTGCCCTGTTAGGGGGGTGCTTTACAGTTATTGGTGCCTTACCTGAGCCTTAAGGGAGCAAGTTGGATGATCTCCCAAGTGGGGGAACCTCTCCAAAGACTACATCTGGTTAGAGGTCCCAAGCTCCTCTATTCCAGTACTCCACCCACAACTACTCCATGGCCATATACATACAGTATAGGGCAGGGGTCTGCAACCTTTAAGACATAAAGAGCCACTTGGATCCGTTTCCGAAGGGAAAAAAGACTGGGAGCCGCAAAACCATTGCAACATTTATAACCAATCCGACACTGCATATATTGCAAAAAGCACTCTGGTCATGAAGGGGGTTTAAGGGCCCAGTAAGCAAAGGGTTAATCAGGGCCACAGTGTATCGTCATAATCACAATCATAGCCTTAGGTCAGTGGTGGGCAACCTTTTTTTCATCTGAGCCAAATCTCGCCAAAACCACAATTGAAATTTATTTTGACAGCCACATTTTTAAAACTGAAAATACATCCCCCATATAGTAATTCATCCCCCCATATTGTCTCAATTCACTTACCTTTGCTCCGCGCGTTCCTCTCGCTGTGTTCCCGCGCCGTTCTGGTCTTCAGGGCGGACTGAGAGAGGAGTTCGTCACTCTGCCCCGCCTACATCCTGGCTGCCCCACCTACATCCTGACAGCCAATGTTCCACGCTCCGCGGGCCGGATTTTTGAGGGAGGGGAGCGGGCGCCCGGCACACAGAAGAGCCGCATGTGGCTCGCGATCTGCGGCTTGCCGACCACCTGGTGGGCAGTGTGCTCCGGAGCCGCAGCAAAGATGAAAGAGCCGCATGCGGCTCCGGAGCCGCGGGTTGCCGACACCCGGTATAGGGAAAAGGGGAGCCCTCTAATGGCCACATGAAGAATTGCATAGAAACCCATTCCTACAAACATGGTAGGCCAAATCTAGAAGATCTAGAGGCTTACTTTAGTCCCAATCCCCCAGGTATAGGCCACAGCACATAACGAAGTCCACTCCAACTTTCTATTCAGTAAAAACAAATACAAAATTTTTTAATACATGGCACTTGCCCCCATGTTTCCTCTTGTATTATGGGGGTGCCTCAGTTGCTGTCACCTTAGCTGAGATCAGTGGGAGCAAGGTGTGGGTTCAGGGTTATCCTCAGGGTTTTCCCTCCTTGGCAGACTATCTGGGGAAAAGGCCCCAAACTTCCTTCAAAAGCAAATGTCCCACTTCTCCAGTACCCAAATTCCACCCACAGCTATATACATATATAAAAGGGAGCCCTCTAATGGCCACATGGAATTGCATAGAAACCACCTAACCCAGGGGTGGGCAAACTTTTTGACTTGAGGGCTGCAATGGGTTCATATATTGGACCCGGGGGCCGGACCAAGAGTAGATGAATGTGTATGTGTCATCCATAGTAAGTATAGTAATATTCCCCCATAGTAAGCATAGTAATCCGTCCCCCATAGTAATTCATTCCCCATATTAAGTCCCCCCCGTGTCAATTCACTTACCTTTACTCTGCGCGTTCCTCTCGCCGTATTCCCGCACCGTTCCAGTGTAGCATGAAAATCTGTCTCCTTTGAGGATCTGTCCCCCTCAACGTATCTGCGCATGTGCCAGTTTCAGGCATTAGCAGCCGATCGGCGATCTCCGGCACATGCGCAGATACGTCGAGGGGGACAGATCCTCATTGGAGACAGATTTTCATGCTACACCGGTCTTCAGGGCGGACTGTGAGAGGAGCCTAGCGGGAGCCTAGCTCCGCGGGCCAGATTAAAAGGTCCGCCGGGCCGTATACGGCCCGCGGGCCATAGCTTGCCCATTGCTGACCTAACCCCTTTCTACAACCATGGTAGGTCACAAATAAACTGGAAAGCACTGGTGGCCCTTGGTCTTGGTCTCAAAGTGCCTTTCAGGGAGGGGGTTTCATGTGCCATTTTCAACTGTCAACCACCTCGGGGTGAACTAGTGACCTCAAACCTTATTCAGTGCAAATACTTCTCTAATACAGAATACAATCAGCTGCCATGTTTTGACTCCTTCCTCTTGCCCTGCTATGGGGGTGCCTCGCGGCTATTGTGTAGCAACCTGAGCTTGAAGGAAATAAGATGAGTTTCAGGTGATCCCCAGCTTCCCACAGTGGCTAATGCACCTGTCTTCTCCAGTGCCCACCTGGAAGATGGAGGGTTTCATGTGCCATTTTCCACAATTGCCCCAGAACTGGGTACAGTGAGCTGCATACTACACTCTTTAGTGCAAATACTTCTCTAATACAGAAGTCAGGTTTCCTTTTTGAACTATTAAGGGGGTGCCTTACAGCTACTGGTGCCTTACCTGAGCCTAGGCAAGGGTGTATTTGCTGTGAGGCAAACAAGGCTTTTGCCTAGGGTGGCACTTTTCCCACGGAAGGGACACTTAGGACAGGGGCTCCTGTTTTTACCTGTCTGCAACTCCATATCCCACTTTGATCCAGTCCACAAGGCACTGCTGGAGAGGGTGTCTGTCCAGTGTCATCTCACTGGATCTTTATCGTGATGTGGGTGGGATTACAGGCCACACCGCTGGGATCACTGGGTAGCCTATGGCAACATGTCCCCTCTGCTAGCTCTGCCTCACTGGTGGTTGCCCACCAGATCTGCAGCTCAGGAAAGGCACACAGGCAACCAATCACTGGCAAGGAGGTGGAGCTTGGAGAGGAGCCCAGCAGCAGCATGAAGGTCAAGATGGATGAGCCGGTGTAGGGGAGCGGCCAGAGAAGGAAGTTGGTAAGTGTGCCGTGCGGCCAAGATCTGGGCGGAGCAGATGGTGTTGCTGCATCCAAGTATGCTGGTTGTGGATGGGAGGGAGAGCCGGGCTGGAACAGGAGTCGGCATAGCAATGTAAGTATTGGTGTCAGTGGGAGGAATAGTGCCCCATTAGCGTCACTGAGCAAGGTGTGGGTTCAGGGTGATCCCCCCCCCCCCCACTGGGGAAAACCCTCCTTGGTAGAATGTATCCGGGGGGAAAGGCCCCCCAAGCTTCCCAGGGGTTAATGCCCCAGTCTACTCCAATACCCAAATACAACCCACAAGAACTCCACAGCCAAATACATATATCCCAGATAAAGGGGAACCCTCCAATGGCCACATAAGGAAATGCATAAACAACCTAACCCCTTTCTACAACCATGGTAAGCCAAAAGTAAATTGGGAAGCGCTCAGGCCTTGGTGCTTAAGTGCCTTCTGGGGGAGGGGTATTGGTGGTTCTACAATTGTCCACCTCAAAGATGACATGGTGACATCTGGTCTCCTGAAGCTTCACTTTCCAGTTGCCCATGACAGGTTGCAGTAACACATCCTTTCCCCTTCACTGCTGACAATGCAGAGAAATAGGGGCTGGACAGATGACTCCTTTTTTTGCTCAGGATAACTGCTTCTGAGATGTCCAAACGTGCCAAAGTGTAGCACCTAATGGAGGCTCTGACATTGGCCCTTCTATGCTGCTTGTATTTCTGCTGCATAGGATATAGAACTTTCTGACCAATGTATGTCTGTCCTTTAGTGTTAGCCATATTAATGTTTGGGTTGGACCTGTGCTCGGTTCTTGTAACATTCCGATTTGTGTCTTCATTTCTCTCCAAACCTCAGGAACACCAGAGACGGGACAAATTTTGTCTTCCAAGGGCCCTCAAGTTCAAGGGACAATACCTGTGGACACCTGGGGTATTTTCTGAACATATATTTTGCTCATCTGCTCTTTGCCTACAATCTCTTCCTGGGATTCCATATACTGTGGCATATTCCACTACTGTCAGATTAGAACGTTCCCCTGAGGAGCTGGGGATGGCTAAATATTCGGTGTCCTTCTCTAAAAGGTTCATCTATCAGGCAAAGGTTGCATTATACAGGATTTATATGGCGCCAACAGTCTGGGCAGCACTTTACAAAATGAAGGTAGACTTTAGTTACAATACAATTTGGTAGAGGAAACAGAGGGCCCGGCTCATTGGCGCTTACAATCTAGAAGGAAGGGTTGAGTGACCCAAAAGGTAATAGCTGGGGGGGGATGGACTGATTGACCTGCTGCATTGGGGCCATGTGCACTTCTGCTTTAGCCAACCTGGCAGGTGACAAGACTGGCAGTAGTTGGTAAGCAGTACATGTCCAGCTTTGCTAATGTGAGCCCCTCCACTCCCAGAGGGAGTCAATACAGCTCATGTCCACAAATGGGAGAAATCTTCCACCCTTCTGGGAAATCCAGAGGCCCACTTTACTTCATTGGGTATAGGCAGTCCATCCCAATTTTCTTCTGTTAAATGGCAAATTCAAACCTTTAGTGCAATACCTGTAACACTGCACACGATCAGCCTCCATATTTCAACTCCATCCTCTCGCCCTATTATGGGGGTGCCTCATGGTTACTGTTTTCTAGCCTGGAGGGAACAACCTGGATGTTCAGCTTGATCCCCCAGCTGGGGAAAGCTTTTTTTTTTTTTTTTAAGCTGGCTATATGTGGAATACCCCCCTCCCCAAGCTTCCCTCAAAGGCTAATGCATCGCCCACTCCAGTACCAAAGTGCCCCCCTTGTCAATGGTGGAGGGTGTAATGTGCCATTTACAATAATTGTCCCTAAACTTGGTACAATGAGCCACCTATCACCCTCCAATGCAAATACTTTTTCCTTTTTGCCCTGTTAGGGGGTGGTGCCTTACAGTTATTGGTGCCTTACTTGAGCCTTAAGGAAACAAGTTGGGTGATCCACAAGTGGGGAAATCCCTTGGCAAACTGGAACAAGAGGCCCAAGCTTCTCACAGGGGCAAATTCTCATCCACCCACAGGAGTCATAAACCTATCCTAGGGAAAAGCGGCCCTTCTAATGCCAACATAAGGAGTTGCATAGAAACCACTTAACCCCTCTTTTCAAGCATAGTAGGCCCTAAATTCTCTGGAAGATCTAGAGGCCTACTTTAGTTCCAATTCCGTAGGTATACACCATAATACAGGAATTCCGGTCCAACTGAATTTTTACTGAATAGAAATAAACTCCTTCAGTGCAAGTACTTTTTAATACAGCACAATCGGCCCCATTGTTTCCTTGTATTATGGGGGTGCCTCAGTTGCTGTTGCCCTAGCTGAGCCCAATGGGTACAAGGTGTGGGTTCAGGGTGATCCCCAGCTGGGGAAAACCCCCTCCTGGGGAGGAAAAGACACAAAGCGTTCTTACAGAGGCAAATGCCCTAGTACCCAACTCCAGCCATATACATATCTTGGGGATAAAGGGGAACCCTCTAATGGTCACATAAGAATTGCATAGAGACCGCTTAACCCCTTTCTACAACCATGGTAGACCAGAAATTGGGAAGCACTCAGCCCTGGTCGTAAAGAGAACCATTTTCCCCCCCCCCATTGTTATGGGCGTGCCACAGTTACTGTTCTCATCTGAGCCCGTGGGAGCAAAATGTGGGTTCAGGGTGATTCCTCAGCTGGGGAAATCCCTCCCTCTTGGCAGACTAGATCTGCAGGGGAAAAGGCCCTAAGCTCCCATAGGCCAATGCGCCAGTCTACTCTAGTACCCAAACTCCACCCACAACCACTCCACCGCTATATACATATCCTTGGGAAAAGGGAGCCCTCTTATGGCAAAATGAGGAATTGCATAGAAACCACTTAACCCCTTTCGACAAGCATGGTAGGCCAGAGAAATTGGGAAGCACTGGGGTCCTGGTCTTGGTGGTCCTGGAGCACCTTCCTGGGAGGCTAGGTCCATGTGCCATTTTCAACAATTTGTCCTTTATCACTTCAGGGTGACCTAGTGACATCTGAATCTTCTGAAGCCATTCACCTTCCACTCGCCCATGATGGGTTGCAGGTTCACTACCTTTTCTTGCTTCCCTGCTGACCAGAGGAATAGTTGCATGGTTAGTCTGGCTGAAAAAAGACAAGCTATAATCTTACACCCACAGTTGATCCAGAGGAAGGCAAAAAATAACCCCAGCATGATCCAATTTACTCCTGCAGGGGAAAATTCTTTCCTGATTTCCCCCCCCCCCCCCCCAAGAGGCAATCTGATATTCCCTGGATCACCTTTCCCTATAAATGTTATATTCTGTGTATCCAAGAGAATCCAGGACTTTTCTACAGCAATCCACTGAGCTGGCCACAAGCAACTCTGGAGGGAGTCTATTCCACATTCTCACAGCTCTTACTGTGAAGAAACCTTTCCGTGTTTGGAGATTATATTTCTTTTCCTGACCCCTGTCTGATCTGTCTATCCAATCTCATATTCTCCACCCCCCCCCCCCCCCTTTTGACTTTTTTTTTTGGAGGTGGACATTGGGTATGGCCCTTCCTATGCTACTTGTAGTTCTGCTGGATAGGATATAGAACATACTCTGTCCATGTCTGTTCTTTAGCATTAGCCTTATCAATGTTTGTTGCTTGTGGGAATGTTACAAGAAAAGCACAGACCCAGCCAAAACATCTCCATTTTTCTCTCCAAACCTTTGGACCACCAGAGACCTCAGTTGGCAATCTTGCCTTCCCAAGATTTGTTCTACAATTGTCCACCTTCAAGATGAAATGGTGACATCTGAATAGTCTCCTGAAGCCATTCACCTTCCAGTTGCAGGAACACACCCTTTCCCCTTCCTTCACTGTTGGGCCCCTTCAGGCCTTGGTGGTGCTCAAGTGCCCTCTGGGGGGAGTGATATTTGTTCTACAATTGTCCACCTCCAAGATGAATTGGTGACATCTGGTCTCCTGAAGCCATTCACCTTCCAGTTGCCCATGACAGGTTGCAGGAACACATTTCCCCTTCACTGCTCACCATGCAGAGGAATAGGGGCTGGCCAGAAGATGACTCCTTTTTGCTCAGGATAACTGCTTCTGAGATGTCCAAACTTGCCAAGTGTCGCACCTAATGGAGGCTCTGACATTGGCCCTTCCATGCTGCTTGTATTTCTGCTGCATAGGATATAGAACTTTCTGACCAATGTATGTCCTTTAGTGTTGGCCTTATTAATGTTTGTTTGGGTTGGACCTGTGCTCGGTTCTTGTAACATTCCGACTTGTCTTCATTATTATTTATTTTTTTTTTCTCTCCAAACCTCAGGACCACCAGAGACTGGAGTCAGCAATTTTGCAGTTCAAGGGACAATACCTGGGGCCTTAATGTTTTTGTTTTGGCTGGGCCTGTGCTTCTTGTAACATTTCCATAAGCGTCTCCATTTTCTCCAATAAATCTTGAAGGCAAAATTGCTGACCAATTTTGTCTCTGAAGGTTTGAAGTTGAAGAGCCCTCAACTGCCTTCTATAAATTCAAGGGGCAAAATGCCTGAGGACTCCTGGGATACCTCATCTGTAGGCAGATGAGGTGAACATGTTCAATCCCCTCCTGCGATTCCATATACTGTGGCGTGGTCCACTACTGTCCAAGTAGAACATTTTTAAGAGTGGCACTGAATAGTCAGCCATCCCCAGCTCCTCAGGTAAATTTTTTTTTCTTTCTAAATTCCAGCTCCCTTAAGTGCCAATATAGCATTATTGTACTATTGGAGAAAATCAAACTTTCCATGAATTCTACACCCTTACCTCATGGTCCAGTTGGCTCTATTCAAAGCTTCTCAATTTCCTGCAGGGACTTTAGGTCATCACACAGGAAGGCATTGACCAGCTAACCTCATTCACACCCCCGGAATCTACTCTCCTACCTCCCACCCACTTCGAGGTGTATGAATATTAAATGAAATGTGATCACTGTTAATGAATGGACATATATTTTTATTCATTTTTTTTTTTAACTCTTGGATTTTGTTCTTTTGGCGGTATGTGCTGAGCAATCTGATAACAGATGTGGATGGAGCTGTAACATTGAAAACTGGAGACTTGTGTTCTGGGTTCTGTAAAGCTCACCATACATTCAATCTGTACAATCTCCTTGTTCTGTATTAGAGAAGTATTTGCACTGAAGAGGTTTGCGCTACATAGAACTCTATTTGCCTCCATGTTTGAACTCCTTCCTTTTTTGTCCTGTTGTGGGGGTGCGTCACGGCTGCTGTTTTACCTGAACCTGTTTTAGCAGGCTGTATCTGGAATTGGAGACCCCCAAGCTTCCCACAAAGGCTAAGGTGCCTGTCTACCCCAGTGCCCACCTGGGAGATGGTGGTGGGTTTCATGTGCCATTTTCAACAATTTCCTCTAAGATTGGGTACAATGAGCTGCCTCCTACCCTCAAGTACAAATTCTGATGCAGAATGTCACTCCATTACCTTTTTGGGGGGTGCTTTACAGCTGTTGGCGCCTTACTTGAGCCTTAAAGGAGCAAGTTGGATGATCCCCAAGTGGTGGAATCTCTCCTTGGCAGACTACATCTGGTACAAGAGGCCCCAAGCTCCTCCACTCCAGTACTCCACCCACAACCACTCCACAGCCATACACCGTATCTCCCAGAAGGGAGTCCCCCTCACATTTCTGTAAATATTTGATTCTCCATGTGACAACACTGAAGAAATTACACTTTACAATGTGATGTCAGTGTACAGCTTGTATAACGTAAATTTCCTGTTCCCTCAAAATAACTCAACACAGCCATATTCTTAGTACAGAGAACAATCATCCCCCCAATTTTTTCTTGTGGGGGTGCCACACAATTACTGTTCTCTTACCTGAGCCCGTGGGAGCAAAATGTGGGTTCAGGGTGATCCCTCAGCTGGGGAAATCCCTTCCTCTTGGCAGACTATATCTGGGTGGGAAAAGGCCCCAAGCTTCCGAAAGGCCAATGCCCCAGTCTACTCCAGTACCCAAACTCCACCCACAACCACTCCACAGCTATACATATATACTAGGGAAAAGAGTCCTCTAATGGCCAAATGAGGAATTGCATAGAAATGACTACCTTTTCTACAATTATGGTTGACCAGAAATTGGGACGCACTTCGGCCCCTGGTCTTGGTCTAAAAGTGCCTTCTGGGGGGTTCATGTGCCATTTTCAACAATTTCTTTATTTCTTTGAGTCCTTTATCACCTCAGGGTGAACTAGTGACATCAAACCTCTTCAATGCAAATACTTCTCTAATACAGAACACTATCAGCCGCCATGTTTTGACTCCTTCCTCTTGCCCTGCTATGGGGGTGCCTCACGGCTACTGTCTTCTCGCCTGAGCCTGAAGGGAACAAAATGGGTGTTTTGGATGATCTCCCCCCCCCCCCCCCCCCCCCCAGCTGGGGAAAGCCCTTTTTGGCCAGCTATATCTGGAATGAGGACCCCCCAGCTTCCCACATTGGCTAATGCACCTGTCTACTCCAGTGCCCTCCTGGAAGATGGTTTCATGTGACATGTTCAACTGGGTACAATGAGCTGCCTCCTACCCTCTTCAGGGTAAATACTTCTCTAATGCAGATGTTGTGTTTCCACTAAGTTTCCTTTTTTGCCCTGTTATGGGGGGGCCTTACAGCTACTGGAGCCTTACCTGAGCCTTGAACAAGTTGGGAAATTCCCCCAAGTGGGGGAATCCCTCATTCTTGGCCCCTGAAGAAGGCTTGGAGCCTCTTGTTCCAGATGTAGTCTACTAATGTTCCTCCACTCCAGTACTCCACCCACAAGCACTCCACAGCCATATACATATATCCTAGGGAAAAGGGAGCCCTCTAATGGCCACATGAGAAATTGCATAGGAGCCACAACCCCTTTTTTTACTAGCACAGGCCAGAAAATTCTCTGGAAGATCTAGAGGCCACTTTAGTCCCAATTCCCTCAGGTATAGACCACAGCACATAAAAATTTGAACAGTTGGACTGACTCCCTTTATTAAATTCTTTTAGTACAGAGAACCATCCCCCTTTTTCTTGTATTATGGGAGTGCCACAGTTACTGTTCTCTCCCTTGAGCCCATGGGAGCAAAATGTGGGTTCAGGGTGATCCCTCCCTCTTGGCAGACTATCTGGGGGGGGGAAGCCCCAAGCTTCCAAAAAAGCCAATACTCCACCCACAACCACTCTACAGCCATGTGAATGCTCTAGTACCCCACAGCCATATATATCCTAGGGCAAAGGGAGCCCTCTAATGGCCAAGTAAGGAATTGCATAGAAGCTACTTAACCCCTTTCTACAACCATGGTAGGCCAGAGATTGGGAAGCACTTGGTCCCTGGTCTTGGTGGTCCCAAGTGCCTTCCAGGAAGGGGGGTTCATGTGCAATTTTTCAACAATCTGTCTTTTTATCACAAGGTGAACTAGTGACATTTGAATAATATCCTGAAGCCATTCACCTTCCAGTCGCCCATGTTTAATTTTTACTGAATAGCAAGAGAAATTCAAACCTCTTCAGTGCAAATTGGACAGGGCATGGTCAGCCCCCATGTTTCCTCTTGTATTATGGGGGTGCCTCAGTTGCTGTTGCCTTAGCTGAGCCCAATAGGAGCAAGGTGTGGGTTCAGGGTGATCTCCCCCCACCTTCAGCTGGGAAAGCCGCCTTGGCAGACATCTGTGGAGGGGGGGAGAGGAGGGCCTCTGAACAGATATTCCTCATCTGCCTACAATCTCTTCCTGAGATTCCATATACTGTGTGGCATGGTCCACTATCAGGGTGTCATTTATCTGAGGAGCTGGGATGGTGAATATTCGGTGCCATTCTCTCAACGGACAAGTTCACTTTTTCTAAATTCCAGCTCCCCTATGTATCAATATAGCATTGTACTTTTGCAGAAATTCTAAATTTCAATTCCCCCACACTTGCCTTACTGTCCCATGGCTGTAAAAAAAGAAATTAGCTTTGATGTTTACTTCTGTAATAGCAACTTGGAGAGTTCAGGGAAACGCCGGACATGGACCTGAGGGAAAACAAGCTTTTCATTTTCCAGCTGGGACTTGGCCTTGCAGACACGAGTCTGGCTAAGTGTATTGAAAAGCATCTTGCATGGTGTGTATATAACAATTGTGTCACAATGCATGTATTTCCTCTTACTTTTTTGTACTTTTAAAAATACAGTCTGAGCAGTTCAGGATATAGCCTTTGCGGTATCACATTTAGATAAAAAAAATATATATCCAACTGAAAGTTGGGGTGTCAACTGCTAGACTGTTCCACAGGAAATGAGGGGGGAAGTGAGCGGATGACCTGGTTTCTGCAAACAGATGCTTTTAGAAATGTTAAAGCTTAAAGGGGAACTCTGCAATATTTGGGTGCTGCCACACTTTCTACATAGACTTTAGGTCATGACACAGGAAGGAGTTGACCAGCTGACCTCATTAGCACACACCCTTCATAATCTATCCTCCTAGCAGGCTGTACCTGGAATAAGAAACCCCCCAAGCTTCCCACAAAGGCTAATGTGCCGGTCTACTCCAGCACCCAAGTGCCCACCTGGGAGATGCTGGATTGTTTTATTTGACTGTCAACAATTGCCCCTAAACTGGGTACAATGAGCTGCCTCCTACCCTCTTTAGTGCAAATACTACTTCTCTAATACAGAACTTGGGCTCCCCCCCCCCCCCCCCGTTAAGGCTCAGGTAAGATGCCAATAGCTGCAAGGCACCCACCTAAGGGAGCAAGTTGGGTGACCCCAAGTGGGGGAATTCCTTAGCAGACTACATCTGGAACAAGAGGTCCCAAGCTTCTCACAGGGCCTAATGTTCCTCCCCTCCAGTACTCTACTCACAGCCATATACATATATCCTAGGGAAAAGGGAGCCCTCCAATGGCCACACAAGGAATTGAAGCACATAACCCCTTTACTAGCATAGGCCAGAAAAGCATTCTCTGGAAGACCTAGAGGCCTACTTCAGTTTCAATTCCCCCAGGTATAAACCACAGCACATAAAGGGAGTCCAGTCCAATTTTTTTCAAATTCCTTTAGTACAGACCCACCCTCCCCCTGTGGCTTTTTTTCTCTTGTATTGTGGGGGTGCCACACAGTTACTGTTCTCTCAACTACTTCTGTGTGAGCAAAATGTGGGTTCAAGGAAATCCCTCCCCTTGGCAAACTATCTGGGGGGGGGGGGGTTAAGGCCCCAAGCTCCCAAGAAAGGCCAATGCCCAGTCTACTCCAGTCCCCAAACTCCACCCACAAACACTCCACAGCCATATACATATACATATATCCTAGGGAAAAGGGAGCCCTCTTATGGCAAAATGAGGAATTGCATAGAAACCACTTAAGCCCTTTCTACAACCATGGTAGGCCAGAGATTGGGAAGCACTTGGACCCTGGTCTTGGTTGTCCCACATGCCTTCCAGGAAGGGGGGTTATGTGCAATATTTCAACCTTGCTTGTCCTTTATCACAAGGTGAACTAATGACATTTGAATATCCTGAAGCCATTCACCTTCCAGTCACCCATGTTTAATTTTTACTGAATAGCAAGAGAAATTCAAACCTCTTTAGTGCAAATTGTACAGGGCAGTCAGCCCCCATCTTTCCTCTTGTATTATGGGGGTGCCTTAGTTGCTGTTGCCTTAGCTGAGCTCAATAGGAGCAAGGTGTGGGTTCAGGGTGATCCCTCTAGCTGGGGAAAAACCTCCTTGGCAGCCTCTATCTGGGGTGGAAAGGCCCTAAGCTTCCCACAAAGGCAAATGCTCCAGACTTCTCCAGGACCCAAACTCCACCCACAATTCCATATCCATATACATATCCTGGGGCAAAGGCCCTCTAATGGCCACATAAGGAATTGCACATAAACTAACCCTTTTCTACAACCATGGTAGGCCAGAAATTGGGAAGCCCTCAGGCCCTGGTCTTGGTGGTCCCCAAGTGCCTTCCAGGGAGGGGGGTTTCAAGTACCACTTTCACAAACTGTCCTCACCTCAGGGTTAACTAGTGACTTCTGAATCTGGGTTTCCTAAAGCCATTCACCTTCCTGTCACCCATGGCAGGCTGCAGGTTCACACCCTTTCCCCTTCACTGCTGACCACACACAGCAATAGGGACTGCCCAGGTGATGGCTGCTAATGCTGAGGATAACTACTTCCAAGATATCCAAACTTGCCAAGTGTAGTGCCTATGGAGCTCCAGGTGCTGGCCACTGGAAAATCTGTGTAGCCAGGCATGCCATTGTATTTCCCTCCATTCCATCCACTATGGGAGCCTTGCAGTGGTTGGATCAGTGTTGGACTGCAAGCAATCTGCCAGAGTGGCAGCAGAATTGGCAGACACCCATCTGAACAAATGTTTGGATGTTTGCAGGACAGATGTGTAGCTGTTGATCCTGGATCATCAGGTTTATCTGGAATTTATACTTTCAGTCCTTTTCTGTAACAGGTCAGATCTTGGATTGTGGACCCATGAGCTGGACGATCTTTGCAGGAGAGGCAGTGGCACTACTATGTCCCAGCAGACAGTGATCAGCACTTGGTTTGGTAACTAAGCATGTTAACCTGCTACATGCAGAACGGCTGCTACCAAATGTTGGTACCTGAGCCATTCACAGAATTTGTAATGGCAATTATGACTCTTCAAGCATGATTGTAATGCACACTGCCACGCCAAACAGGGATATTTTCAGAGTTGGCAACATAGTAGTGTACAGAGGATCCCAGTTCTGGCAAAAAATTACAAATGTTTCACTCTACCTGGGTGACTTCTAATGGTCTTTAGGCCATCCTGTGACCTTACTGGTAAGGCATGTCTGATCCTGTACATGTGCCACATTGTTTCTTTTACTGAGGATTTTATTGGAGAACTTTAATGTTTTTAGGAAGGTAAAATGCAAACCAAGTTACAGTAAAAACATATTGCAAAGGAAAACATGCTCAGGAATAAGTGCTGAAAGTCCTGGGTTCAGTTGATGGACAATAAATGGATCTGATTATGTGGCTCTCGGTCTCTTGGCCAATGGTTTTTGTTTGGTAAAGGAAAGCTCCTTTTGGCTGGAGTTGCAACAATTTTTTATTTGACAAGTTTCACTGAACCCTCTTCTTCCCATTCTTTGGCTTGTTAGGTGAGTACTAAAATGTTGCACTCATTGGCCACTCTTTCAATGTTTTTTTCTTATCTTGGGTTGTTTGTTCTTTTGGTGGTATGTGCTGAGCAATCAGGTAACATAGATGGAGTTGTAACATTGAGAACCGGAGACTTGTGTTCTGGGTTCTCTAAAGCTCACCATACACATTCAATCTGTACAATCTCCTTGTTCTATGTAGCGCAAATACTTCTCTAATACAGAACTCTATCTGCCTCCATGTTTCAGTTCCTTCCTTTTGCCCTGTTGTGGGGGTGCGTCACGGCTGCTGTTTTACCAGAGCCTGAAGGGCACAAGATGGGTGTTCAGGGTGATCCCCAGCTGGGGGAAGCCCTTTTTTAGCAGGCTGTATCTGGAATTGGAGACCCACAAAGGCTAACGCACCTGTCTACCCCAGTGCCCACCTGGGAGATGGTAGAGGAAATTGTTGAGGGTAGGAGGCAGCTCATTGTACCCAATCTTGGAGGGTTTCATGTGCCATTTTCAAGTACAAATAATTCAGATGCAGAATGTGTCACTCAATTACCTTTTTGCCCTGTTAGGGGGGTGCTTTACAGCTGTTGGCGCCTTACTTGAGCCTTAAGGGAGCAAGTTGGATGATCCCAAAGTGGGAGAATCTCTCCTTAGACTACATCTGGTACAAGAGGCCCCAAGCTCCTCCACTCCAGTACTCCACCCACAACCACTCCACAGCCATACACCGTATCTCCCAGAAGGGAGTCCCCCTCACATTTCTGTAAATATTTGATTCTCCATGTGACAACACTGAAGAAATTAAACTTTGCTACAATGTGACGTAGTCGGTGTACAGCTTGTATAACGTAAATTTCCTGTCCCCTCAAAATAACTCAACACAGCCATATTCTTTGTACAGAGAACAATCATCCCCCACTTTTTTTTCTTATGGGGGTGCCACACAATTACTGTTCTCTTACCTGAGCCCGTGGGAGCAAAATGTGGGTTCAGGGTGATCCCTCAGCTGGGGAAATCCCTTCCTCTTGGCAGACTATATCTGGGTGGGAAAAGGCCCCAAGCTTCCGAAAGGCCAATGCCTCAGTCGGTACTCCAGTACCCAAACTCCACCCACAACCACTCCACAGCTATACATGTATCCTAGGGAAAAGAGTCCTCTAATGGCAAAATGAGGAATTGCATAGAAATGACTACCTTTTCTACAATTATGGTCGCCCAGAAATTGGGACGCACTTCGGCCCCTGGTCTTGGTCTCAAAGTGCCTTCTGGGGGGGTTCATGTGCCATTTTCGACAATTTCTTTATTTCTTTGAGTCCTTTATCACCTCAGGGTGAACTAGTGACAGCAAACCTCTTCAGTGCAAATACTTTTCTAATACAGAACACTATCAGCCGCCATGTTTTGACTCCTTCCTCTTGCCCTGCTATGGGGGTGCCTCACGGCTACTGTCTTCTCGCCTGAGCCTGAAGGGAACAAAATGGGTGTTTTGGATGATTCCCCCCCCCCAGCTGGGGAAAGCCCTTCTTGGCCAGCTATATCTGGAATGAGGACCCCCCAGCTTCCCACATTGGCTAATGCGCCTGTCTACTCCAGTGCCCTCCTGGAAGATGGTTTCATGTGACATGTTCAACTGGGTACAATGAGCTGCCTCCTACCCTCTTCAGGGTAAATACTTCTCTAATGCAGATGTCGTGTTTCCACTAAATTTCCTTTTTTGCCCTGTTATGGGGGGGGCCTTACAGCTACTGGAGCCTTACCTGAGCCTTGAACAAGTTGGGAAATTCCCCCAAGTGGGGGAATCCCTCATTCTTGGCCCCTGAAGAAGGCTTGGAGCCTCTTGTTCCAGATGTAGTCTACTAATGTTCCTCCACTCCAGTACTCCACCCACAAGCACTCCACAGCCATATACATATATCCTAGGGAAAATGGAGCCCTCTTATGGCCACATGAGAAATTGCATAGAAGCCACAACCCCTTTTTTACTAGCACAGGCCAGAAAATTCTCTGGAAGATCTAGAGGCCACTTTAGTCCCAATTCCCTCAGGTATAGACCACAGCACATAAAAATTTGAACAGTTGGACTGACTCCCTTTATTAAATTCTTTTAGTACAGAGAACCATCCCCCTTTTTCTTGTATTATGGGAGTGTTACTGTTCTCTCCCTTGAGCCCATGGGAGCAAAATGTGGGTTCAGGGTGATCCCTCCCTCTTGGCAGACTATCGGGGGGGGGGGGGGGGGAGCCCCAAGCTTCCAAAAAAGCCAAACTCCACCCACAACCACTCTACAGCCATGTGAATGCTCTAGTACCCCACAGCCATATATATCCTAGGGCAAAGGGAGCCCTCTAATGGCCAAGTAAGGAATTGCATAGAAGCTACTTAACCCCTTTCTACAACCATGGTAGGCCAGAGATTGGGAAGCACTTGGTCCCTGGTCTTAGTGGTCCCAAGTGCCTTCCAGGAAGGGGGGGTTCATGTACAATTTTTCAACAATCTGTCATTTTATCACAAGGTGAACTAGTGACATTTGGAAGGTGAATGGCTTCAGGATATTATTCAGTCGCCCATGTTTCATTTTTACTGAATAGCAAGAGAAATTCAAACCTCTTTAGTGCAAATTGGACAGGGCATGGTCAGCCCCCCTGTTTCCTCTTGTATTATGGGGGTGCCTCACAGTTGCTGTTGCCTTAGCTGAGCCCAATGGGAGCAAGTCGGCCCCCCCACCTCCAGCTAAGAGCCTCCTTGGCAGACATCTGTGGAGGGGGGGAGAGGAGGGCCTCTGTGGGCAGATGAGGAAAATCTGTTCAATCTCTTCCTGAGATTCCATATACTGTGTGGCATGGTCCACTGTCAGGGTGTCATTTATCGGAGGAGCTGGGATGGTGAATATTCGGTGCCATTCTCTCAATGGACAAGTTCACTTTTTCTAAATTCCAGCTCCCCTATGTATCAATATAGCATTGTACTTTTGCAGAAATTCTAAATATTTCAATTCCCCACACTTGCCTTACTGTCTCAATGGCTGTAAAAAAAAGAAATGAGCTTTGATTTTTACTTCTGTAATAGCAACTTGGAGAGTTCAGGGAAACGCCGGGACACAGACCTGAGGGAAAACAAGCTTTTTCATTTACTAGCTGTGACTTGGCCTTGCAGACACTAGTCTGGCCAAGTGTCTTTAAAAGCATCTTGCATGGTGTATATACCAACATTTGTGTCACAATGCATGTATTTCCTCTTTACTTTTTGTACTTTTAAAAATACATTCTGAGCAGTTCAGGATATAGCCTTTGCAGTTTCACATTTAGATAAAAAAATATATCCAACTGAAAGTTGGGGTGTCAACTGCTAGACTGTTCCACAGGAAATGAGGGGGAAGTGAGCGGATGACCTGGTTTCTGCAAACAGATGCTTTTAGAAATGTTAAAGCTTAAAGGGTACTCTGCAATATTTGGGTGCTGCCACACTTTCTGCAGAGACTTTAGGTCATGACACAGGGAAGGAGTTGACCAGCTGACCTCAGCACACACCCTTCATATTCCAGATACAGCCTGTTAGGAGGGTAGATTAAGAAACCCCCCCAAGCTTCCACAAAGGCTAATGTGCCAGTCTACTCCAGCACCCAAGTGCCCACCTGGGAGATGCTGGATTGTTTTATGTGACTGTCAACAATTGCCCCTAAACTGGGTACAATGAGCTGCCTCCTACCCTCTTTAGTGCAAATACTACTTCTCTAATACAGAACTCGGCTTTTTTTTTTTTCCCCCTGTTAAGGCTCAGGTAAAATGCCAATAGCTGCAAGGCACCCACCTAAGGGAGCAAGTTGGGTGACCCCAAGTGGGGGAATTCCTTAGCAGACTACATCTGGAACAAGAGGTCCCAAGCTTCTCACAGGGCCTAATGTTGCTCCCCTCCAGTACTCTACTCACAGCCATTTACATATATCCTAGGGAAAAGGGAGCCCTCCAATGGCCACACAAGGAATTGAAGCACATAACCCCTTTACTAGCATAGGCCAGAAAAGAATTCTCGAAGATCTAGAGGCCTACTTCAGTCCCAATTCCCCAGGTATAAACCACATTACATAAAGGGAGTCCAGTCCAACTTTTTTCAAATTCCTCTAGTACAGACCCACCCTTCCCCTGTGGTTTTTTTCTTTCTCTTGTATTGTGGGGGTGCCACACAGTTACTGTTCTCTGAACTGCTTCTGTGTGAGCAAAATGTGGGTTCAAGGAAATCCCTCCCCTTAGCAAACTATCTGGGGGGGGGGGTAAGGCCCCAAGCTCCCAAGAAAGGCCAATGCCCGGTCTACTTCAGTACCCAAACTCCACCCACAAACACTCCACAGCCATATACATATATCCTAGGGAAAAGGGAGCCTCTTATGGCAAAATGAGGAATTGCATAGAAACCACTTAACCCCTTTCTACAACCATGGTAGGCCAGAGATTGGGAAGCACTTGGACCCTGGTCTTGGTTGTCCCAAGTGCCTTCCAGGAAGGGGGGTTATGTGCAATATTTCAACCTTGTTTGTCCTTTATCACAAGGTGAACTAGTGATATTTGAATATCCTGAAGCCATTCACCTTCCAGTCACCCATGTTTAATTTTTACTGAATAGCAAGAGAAATTCAAACCTCTTTAGTGCAAATTGTACAGGGGCATGGTCAGCCCCCATGTTTCCTCTTGTATTATGGGGGTGCCTTTAGTTGCTGTTGCCTTACCCTGAACCACACCTTGCTCCTATTGGGCTCAGCTGATTTCCCTAGCTGGGGAAAAGCCTCCTTGGCAGCCTCTATCTGGGTGGAAAGGCCCTAAGCTTCCCACAAAGGCCAAATGCTCCAGACTTCTCCAGGACCCAAACTCCACCCACAATTCCATATCCATATACATATCCTGGGGCAAAGGCCCTCTAATGGCCACATAAGGAATTGCAATAAACTAACCCTTTTCTACAACCATGGTAGGCCAGAAATTGGGAAGCCCTCAGGCCCTGGTCTTGGTGGTCCCCAAGTGCCTTCCAGGGAGGGGGGTTTCAAGTACCACTTTCACAAACTGTCCTCACCTCAGGGTTAACTAGTGACTTCTGAATCTGGGTTTCCTAAAGCCATTCACCTTCCAGTCACCCATGGCAGGCTGCAGGTTCACATCCTTTCCCCTTCACTGCTGACCACACACAGCAATAGGGACTGCCCAGGTGATGGCTGCTAATGCTGAGGATAACTACTTCCAAGATATCCAAACTTGCCAAGTGTAGTCCCTATGGAGCTCCAGGTGCTGGCCACAGGAAAATATCTGTGTAGCCAGGCATGCCATTGTATTTCCCTCCATTCCATCCACTAGGGGAGCCTTGCAGTGGTTGGATCAGTGTTGGACTGCAAGCAATCTGCCAATTCTGCTGTCACTCTGGCAGACACCCATCTGAACAAATGTTTGGATGTTTGCAGGACAGATGTGTAGCTGTTGATCCTGGATGATCAGGTTTATCTGGAATTTATACTTTCAGTCCTCTTCTGTAACAGGTCAGATCTTGGATTGTGGACCCATGAGCTGGACAATCTTTGCCGGAGTGGCAGTGGCACTACTATGTCCCAGCAGACAGTGATCAGCACTTGGTTTGGTAACTAAGCATGTTAACCTGCTACATGCAGAACAGCTGCTACCAAATGTTTGGTACCTGAGCCATTCACAGTATTTGTAATGGCAATTATGACTCTTCAAGCATGATTGTAATGCACACTGCCACGCCAAACAGGGATATTTCAGAGTTGGCAACATAGTAGTGTACAGAGGATCCCAGTTCTGGCAAAGAGCATTACAAATGTTTCACTCTACCTGGGTGACTTCTAATGGTGTTTAGGCCATCCTGTGACTTTACTGGTATGGCATGTCTGATCCTGTACATGTGCCACATTGTCTGTTCCTTTACTGAGGATTTTATTGGAGAACTTAATGTTTTTAGGAAGGTAAAATGCAAACAAAGTTACAGTAAAACATATTGCAAAGGACAACAGGCTCAGGAATAAGTGCTGAAAGTCCTGGGTTCAGTTGATGGACAATAAATGGATCTGATTATGTGGCTCTCAGTCTCTTGGCCAATGGTTTTTGTTTGGTAAAGGAAAGCTCCTTTTGGCTGAAGTTGCAACAATTTTTTATTTGACAAGTTTCACTGAAGCCTCTTCTTCCCATTCTTTGGCTTGTAGTTGGGCGAGGAGTACTAAAATGTTGCACTCATTGGCCACTCTTTCAATGTTTTTCTTATCTAGGATTGTTTGTTCTTTTGGTGGTATGTGCTGAGCAATCGGGTAACGTGGATGGAGCTGTAACATTGAGAACCGGAGACTTGTGTTCTGGGTTCTGTAAAGCTCACCATACACATTCAATCTGTACAATCTCCTTGTTCTATGTAGCGCAAACCTCAAGTGCAAATACTTCTCTAATACAGAACTCTATCTGCCTCCATGTTTCAGTTCCTTCCTTTTGCCCTGTTGTGGGGGTGCGTCACAGCTGCTGTTTTACCAGAGCCTGAAGGGCACAAGATGGATGTTCAGGGTGATCCCCAGCTGGGGGAAGCCCTTTTTGTAGCAGGCTGTATCTGGAATTGGAGACCCACAAAGGCTAACGCACCTGTCTACCCCAGTGCCCACCTGGGAGATGGTAGAGGAAATTGTTGAAAATGGCACATGAAACCCTCCAAGATTGGGTACAATGAGCTGCCTCCTACCCTCAAGTACAAATAATTCAGATGCAGAATGTCACTCAATTACCTTTTTGCCCTGTTAGGGGGGTGCTTTACAGCTGTTGGCGCCTTACTTGAGCCTTAAGGGAGCAAGTTGGATGATCCCCAAGTGGTGGAATCTCTCCTTGGCAGACTACATCTGGTACAAGAGGCCCCAAGGTACTCCACCCACAACCACTCCACAGCCATACACCGTATCTCCCAGAAGGGAGTCCCCCTCACATTTCTGTAAATATTTGATTCTCCATGTGACAACACTGAAGAAATTAAACTTTGCTACAATGTGACGTAGTCGGTGTACAGCTTGTATAACGTAAATTTCCTGTCCCCTCAAAATAACTCAACACAGCCATATTCTTAGTACAGAGAACAATCATCCCCCCACTTTTTTCTTATGGGGGTGCCACACAATTACTGTTCTCTTACCTGAGCCCGTGGGAGCAAAATGTGGGTTCAGGGTGATCCCTCAGCTGGGGAAATCCCTTCCTCTTGGCAGACTATATCTGGGTGGGAAAGGCCCAAGCTTCCGAAAGGCCAATGCCCCAGTCTACTCCAGTACCCAAACTCCACCCACAACCCACTCCACAGCTATACATATATCCTAGGGAAAAGGAGTCCTCTAATGGCAAAATGAGGAATTGCATAGAAATGACTACCTTTTCTAGAATCATGGTCAACCAGAAATTGGGACGCACTTCGGCCCCTGGTCTTGGTCTCAAAGTGCCTTCTGGGGGGGTTCATGTGCCATTTTCAACAATTTCTTTATTTCTTTGGAGTCCTTTATCACCTCCGGGTGAACTAGTGACAGCAAACCTCTTCAGTGCAAATACTTTTCTAATGCAGAACACTATCAGACGCCATGTTTTGACTCCTTCCTCTTGCCCTGCTATGGGGGTGCCTCACGGCTACTGTCTTCTCGCCTGAGCCTGAAGGGAACAAAATGGGTGTTTTTGATGATCCCTCCCCCCCCAGCTGGGGAAAGCCCTTCTTGGCCAGCTATATCTGGAATGAGGACCCCCCAGCTTCCCACATTGGCTAATGCGCCTGTCTACTCCAGTGACCTCCTGGAAGATGGTTTCATGTGACATGTTCAACTGGGTACAATGAGCTGCCTCCTCCCCTCTTCAGGGTAAATACTTCTCTAATGCAGATGTCATGTTTCCACTAAATTTCCTTTTTTGCCCTGTTATGGGGGGGGCCTTACAGCTACTGGAGCCTTACCTGAGCCTTGAACAAGTGGGGCAATTCCCCAAGTGGGGGAATCTCTCATTCTTGGCCCTGAAGGCTTGGAGCCTCTTGTTCCAGATTTTAGTCTACTAACATTCCTCCACTCCAGTACCCACCCACAAGCACTCCACAGCCATATACATATATCCTAGGGAAAAGGGAGCCCTCTAATGGCCACATGAGAAATTGCATAGAAGCCACAACCCCTTTTTTACTAGCACAGGCCAGAAAATTCTCTGGAAGATCTAGAGGCCACTTTAGTCCCAATTCCCTCAGGTATAGACCACAGCACATAATAAAGGGAGTCAGTCCAACTGTTCAAATTGTTTTTCAAATTCTTTTAGTACAGAGAACAAGCCCCCTTTTTCTTGTATTATGGGGGTGCCACAGTTACTGTTCTCTCCCCTGAGCCCATGGGAGCAAAATGTGGGTTCAGGGTGATCCCTCCCTCTTGGCAGACTATCTGGGGGGGAAGCCCCAAGCTTCCAAAAAAGCCAATACTCCACCCACAACCACTCTACAGCCATGTGAATGCTCTAGTACCCCACAGCCATATATATCCTAGGGCAGAGGGAGCCCTCTAATGGCCAAGTAAGGAATTGCATAGAAGCTACTTAACCCCTTTCTACAACTATGGTAGGCCAGAGATTGGGAAGCACTTGGTCCCTGGTCTTGGTGGTCCAAAGTGCCTTCCAGGAAGGGGGGGTTCATGTACAATTTCATCAATCTGTCCCTTTTTTTATCACAAGGTGAACTAGTGACATTTGAATAATATCCTGAAGCCATTCACCTTCCAGTCGCTCGTGTTTAATGTTTACTGAATACCAAGAGAAATTCAAACCTCTTTAGTGCAAATTTTACAGGGCACGGTCAGCCCCCATGTTTCCTCTTGTATTATGGGGGTGCCTCAGTGCTGTTGCCTTAGCTGAGCCCAATGGAGCAAGGTGTGGGTTCAGGGTGATCTCCCCACCTCCAGCTGGGAAAGCCTCCTTGGCAGACATCTGTGCAGGGGGGGAGAGGAGGGCCTCTGAACAGATTTTCATCTGCCTACAATCTCTTCCTGCGATTCCATATACCGTGTGGCATGGTCCACTACTGTCAGGGTAGCCTTTATCTGAGGAGCTGGGATGGTGAATATTCGGTGCCATTCTTTCAACGGACAAGTTCACTTTTTTCTAAATTCCAGCTCCCCTATGTATCATAGCATTGTACTTTTGCAGAAATTCTAAATATTTCAATTCCCCACACTTGCCTTACTGTCCCATGGCTGTAAAAAAAAATGAAATGAGCTTTGATTTTTACTTCTGTAATAGCAACTTGGAGAGTTCAGGGAAACGCCGGACACAGACCTGAGGGAAAACAAGCTTTTCATTTACTAGCTGTGACTTGGCCTTGCAGACATGAGTCCGTGCAAGAGGCTTTTAAAGACACTTGGCCAGTGTGTATATACCAACATTTGTGTCACAATGCATGTATTTCCTCTTTACTTTTTTGTACTTTTAAAAATACATTCTGAGCAGTCAGGATATAGCCTTTGCAGTTTCACATTTAGATAAAAAATATATCCAACTGAAAGTTGGGGTGTCAACTACTAGACTGTTCCACAGGAAATGAGGGGGAAGTGAGCGGATGACCTGGTTTCTGCAAACAGATGCTTTTAGAAATGTTAAAGCTTAAAGGGGAACTCTGCAATATTTGGGTACTGCCACACTTTCTGCAGAGACTTTAGGTCATGACACAGGAAGGAGTTGACCAGCTGACCTCAGCACACACCCTTCATATTCCAGATACAGCCTGCTAGGAGGGTAGATTAGGAAACCCCCCCCAAGCTTCCCAACAAAGGCTAATGTGCCGGTCTACTCCAGCACCCAAGTGCCCACCTGGGGAGATGCTGGATTGTTTTATGTGAGTCAACAATTGCCCCTAAACTGGGTACAATGTGCTGCCTTCCTACCCTCTTTAGTGCAAATACTACTTCTCTAATACAGAACTTGGGCTCCCCCCCCCCCCCCCCCCGTTAAGGCTCAGGTAAGATGCCAAATAGCTGCAAGGCACCCACCTAAGGGAGCAAGTTGGGTGACCCCAAGTGGGGGAATTCCTTAGCAGACTACATCTGGAACAAGAGGTCCCAAGCTTCTCACAGGGCCTAATGTTCCTCCCCTCCAGTACTCTACTCACAGCCATTTACATATATCCTAGGGAAAAGGGAGCCCTCCAATGGCCACACAAGGAATTGAAGCACATAACCCCTTAACTAGCATAGGCCAGAAAAGAATTCTCGAAGATCTAGAGGCCTACTTCAGTCCAATTCCCCCAGGTATAAACCACTGCACATAAAGGGAGTCCAGTCCAACTTTTTTCAAATTCCTCTAGTACAGACCCACCCTCCCCTGTGTTTTTTTTTTTTTTTTTTTTTACTCTTGTATTGTGGGGGTGCCACACAGTTACTGTAATCTGAACTGCTTCTGTGTGAGCAAAATGTGGGTTCAAGGAAATCCCTCCCCTTGGCAAACTATCTGGGGGGGGGGGGGTAAGGCCCCAAGCTTTCAAGAGAGGCCAATGCCCAGTCTACTCCAGTACCCAAACTCCACCCACAAACACTCCACAGCCATATACATATATCCTAGGGAAAAGGGAGCCTCTTATGGCAAAATGAGGAATTGCATAGAAACCACTTAACCCCTTTCTACAACCATGGTAGGATGGAGATTTGGAAGCACTTGGACCCTGGTCTTGGTTGTCCCAAGTGCCTTCCAGGAAGGGGGGTTATGTGCAATATTTCAACCTTGTTTGTCCTTTATCACAAGGTGAACTAATGACATTTGAATATCCTGAAGCCATTCACCTTTCAGTCACCCATGTTTAATTTTTACTGAATAGCAAGAGAAATTCAAACCTCTTTAGTGCAAATTGTACAGGGCAGTCAGCCCCCATGTTTCCTCTTGTATTATGGGGGTGCCTTAGTTGCTGTTGCCTTAGCTGAGCCCAATTGGAGCAAGGTGTGGGTTCAGGGTGATCCCCTAGCTGGGGAAAAGCCTCCTTGGCAGCCTCTATCTGGGGTGGAAAGGCCCTAAGCTTCCCACAAAGGCAAATGCTCCAGTACCCAAACTCCACCCACAATTCCATATACATATATCCTGGGCAAAGGCCCTCTAATGGCCACATAAGGAATTGCACATAAACTAACCCTTTTCTACAACCATGGTAGGCCAGAAATTAGGAAGCCCTCAGGCCCTGGTCTTGGTGGTCCCCAAGTGCCTTCCAGGGAGGGGGGTTTAAAGTACCACTTTCACAAACTGTCCTCACCTCAGGGTTAACTAGTGACTTCTGAATCTGGGTTTCCTAAAGCCATTCACCTTCCAGTCACCTGTGGCAGGCTGCAGGTTCACATCCTTTCCCCTTCACTGCTGACCACACACAGCAATAGGGACTGCCCAGGTGATGGCTGCTTCTGCTCAGGATAACTACTTCCAAGATATCCAAACTTGCCAAAAGTGTAGTGCCTATGGAGCTCCAGGTGCTGGCCACTGGAAAATATCTGTGTAGCCAGGCATGCCATTGTATTTCCCTCCATTCCATCCACTAGGGGAGCCTTGCAGTGGTTGGATATCAGTGGTGGACTGCAAGCAATCTGCCAGAGTGGCAGCAGAATTGGCAGACACCCATCTGGACAAATGTTTGGATGTTTGCAGGACAGATGTGTAGCTGTTGATCCTGGATGATCAGGTTTATCTGGAATTTATACTTTTCAGTCCTTTTCTGTAACAGGTCAGATCTTGGATTGTGGACCCCATGAGCTGGACAATCTTTGCCGGAGTGGCAGTGGCACTACTATGTCCCAGCAGACAGTGATCAGCACTTGGTTTGGTAACTAAGCATGTTAACCTGCTACATGCAGAACAGCTGCTACCAAATGTTGGTACCTGAGCCATTCACAGTATTTGTAATGGCAATTATGACTCTTAAAGCATGATTGTAATGCACACTGCCACGCCAAACAGGGATATTTCAGAGTTTGCAAAGCTGTAGCATTGAAAACCGGAGACTTGTGTTCTGGGTTCTGTAAAGCTCACCATACACATTCAATCTGTACAATCTCCTTGTTCTATGTAGCGCAAACCTCAAGTGCAAATACTTCTCTAGTACAGAACTCTATCTGCCTCCATGTTTCAGTTCCTTCCTTTTGCCCTGTTGTGGGGGAGCATCACGTCTGCTGTTTCACCAGAGCCTGAAGGGCACAAGATGGGTGTTCAGGGTGATCCCCAGCTGGGGGAAGCCCTTTTTTTTAGCAGGCTGTATCTGGAATTGGAGACCCACAAAGGCTAACGCACCTGCCTACCCCAGTGCCCACCTGGGAGATGGTAGAGGAAATTGTTGAAAATGGCACATGAAACCCTCCAAGATTGGGTACAATGAGCTGCCTCCTACCCTCAAGTACAAATAATTCTGATGCAGAATGTGTCACTCAATTACCATTTTGCCCTGTTAGGGGGGTGCTTTACAGCTGTTGGCGCCTTACTTGAGCCTTAAGGGAGCAAGTTGGATGATCCCCAAGTGGTGGAATCTCTCCTTGGCAGACTACATCTGGTACAAGAGGCCCCAAGCTCCTCCACTCCAGTACTCCACCCACAACCACTCTACAGCCATACACCGTATCTCCCAGAAGGGAGTCCCCCTCACATTTCTGTAAATATTTGATTCTCTTCATGTGACAACACTGAAGAAATGACACTTTGCTACAATGTGACGTAGTCGGTGTACAGCTTGTATAACATGGAAATTTCCTCTCCCCTCAAAATAACTCAACACAGCCATATTCTTAGTACAGAGAACAATCATCCCCCCATTTATTTTTTCTTGTATTATGGGGGTGCCACACAATTACTGTTCTCTTACCTGAGCCCGTGGGAGCAAAATGTGGGTTCAGGGGTGATCCCTCAGCTGGGGAAATCCCTCCCTCTTGGCAGACTATATCTGGGTGGGAAAAGGCCCCAAGCTTCCGAAAGGCCAATGCCCCAGTCTACTCCAGTAACCAAACTCCACCCACAACCACTCCACAGCTATACATGTATACTAGGGAAAAGGAGTCCTCTAATGGCCAAATGAGGAATTGCATAGAAACTACTACCTTCTCTACAATCATGTTTGAGACCAAGACCAGGGGTTGAAGTGCTTCCCAATTTCTGGTCAAAGTGCCTTCTGGGGGGGGGGGGGGGTTTCATGTGCCATTTTCAACAATTTCTTTATTTCTTTGAGTCCTTTATCACCTCAGGGTGAACTAGTGACATCAAACCTCTTCAGTGCAAATACTTCTCTAATACAGAACACGATCAGCTGCCATATTTTGACTCCTTCCTCTTGCCCTGCTATGGGGGTGCCTCACGGCTACTGTCTTCTCGCCTGAGCCTGAAGGGAACAAAATGGGTGTTTTGGATGATCCCCAGCTGGGGAAAGCCCTTCTTGGCCTGCTATATCTGGAATGAGGACCCCCCAGCTTCCCACATTGGCTAATGCGCCTGTCTACTCCAGTGCCCTCCTGGAAGATGGTTTCATGTGACATGTTCAGCTGGGTACAATGAGCTGCCTCCTCCCCTCTTCAGGGTAAATACTTCTCTAATGCAGATGTCGTGTTTCCACTAAATTTCCTTTTTTGCCCTGTTATGGGGGGGCCTTACAGCTACTGGAGCCTTACCTGAGCCTTGAACAAGTGGGGCAATTCCCCAAGTGGGGGAATCCCTCATTCTTGGCCCCTGAAGAAGGCTTGGAGCCTCTTGTTCCAGATGTAGTCTACTAATGTTCCTCCACTCCAGTACTCCACCCACAAGCACTCCACAGCCATATACATATATCCTAGGGAAAATGGAGCCCTCTTATGGCCACATGAGAAATTGCATAGAAGCCACAACCCCTTTTTTACTAGCACAGGCCAGAAAATCTCTGGAAGATCTAGAGGCCACTTTAGTCCCAATCCCCTCAGGTATAGACCACAGCACATAAAAATTTGAACAGTTGGACTGACTCCCTTTATTAAATTCTTTTAGTACAGAGAACCATCCCCCTTTTTCTTGTATTATGGGGGTGCCACAGTTACTGTTCTCTCCCTTGAGCCCATGGGAGCAAAATGTGGGTTCAGG
>NW_028319689.1:0-61471 GCF_062004578.1 Staurois parvus | reverse complement strand
CACTGATCATCTATTTACTGTCCGGCCTGTCCCTGCTGACCCTGTGCCTGTTGCCCCTGCTGATCCTGTGCCTACTGCCAAACCTGCTTCTGCTGATCCTGTGACTGCTGCCCAGCCCACCTCTGCTGATCCTATTTCTGCTGTCCAGCCTGCCCCTGCTGATCCTGTGACTGCTGTCCCTGCTGATCCTGTGACTGCTGCCCAGCCTACATCTGCTAATCCTGTGTCTGTTGCCCAGCCTGCCTCTGCTAATCCTGTGTCTGCTACCCCTGCTGATCCTGTGTCTGCTACCCAGCCTTCCTCTGCTAATCCTGTGTCTGCTGCCTAGCCTGCTCCTGCTGATCCTGTGCCTGATGCCCAGCTTGCCTCTGCTGATCCTGTGCCTTCTGCTCCTGTTCCTGCTTCCCAGTCTGCCTCCGCTAATCCTGTCTGCTGCCCAGCCTGCCTCTGCTAATCCTGTGTCTGTTGCCCAGCCTGCCTCAGCTAATCCTGTGTCTGGTGCCCCTGCTGATCCTGTGTCTGCTACCAAGCCTTCCTCTGCTAATCCTGTGTCTGCTGCCTAGCCTGCTCCTTCTGATCCTGTGCCTGATGCCCAGCTTGCCTCTGCTGATCCTGTGCCTTCTGCTCCTGTTCCTGCTTCCCAGCATGCCTCCGATAATCCTGTCTGCTGCCCAGCCTGCCTCTGCTAATCCTGTGCCTACTGCCTCTGCTGATCCTGTGCCTGCTGCCCTTTTCCTGCTGCCCAGTCTGCCTCTGCTAATCCTGTGTGTGCTGCCAAGCCTGCCAATGCTAATCCTGTGTCTGCCGCCCCTGGTGATCCTGTGTATATATCCCATCAATCTCTGGTTCCCGGCCAGTGATTACTCGCCGGCACCTGGTGATTACCAAGGATCTCTGACGGGAGGAGAAGTGTTTTGTTTACTAACAGTTCTCCTCTCTGTCAGCTGGGGCACACTGCTTTGGATGGCTGTGCACAGCACAGCCATCCAAAGCAGTGTGCTTACAGTGAAGCACACAGACACCGCCCCCTAGTAAAACATTCCATGCAAACAGTTAACATTTTGATCGTCCCTCATATTAACCCCTTCCTGCCCAATGCCATTAGTACAGTGTCAGTGCTTTTTTTTTTAGCACTGATCACTGTATGGGTGTCACTGGGAATGTCAGTGACACCAAGTCAGTTTCCCCGTGTCAGAATGTCCGCCGCAGTCGCTGATCACCATCATTACTAGTAAAAAAAAAATGTTTTAAAGACCCCAGTATCTATACCGTCATTTGTAAACGCTATAACTTTTACGTAAACCAATTCATTTACACGTCTTGGGATTTTTTTTAGCAAAGACATGGCGCAGAATACATTTTGGCCTAAATTTATGATTTTTACATTTTTTTCACTGGACATGTTTAATAGGGAAAAGTAAAAAATATTGTTTTTTCTCAAAATTGTCGTTCTTATTTTTTTTTATAGCGCAAAAAATAAAAACCGCACAGGCAATCAAATACCACCCGAAAGAAAGCTTAATTCATGGGAAAAAAGGACGTAAATTTCATTTGGGTGCAGCGTTGCACGACCGCGCAATCATCAAAGTAACGCAGAGCCGTAACGCAAAAAATGGCCTGGTCAGGAAGGAGGGGTAATCCTCTGGAGGGCAAGTTGTGACGTAACTACACAAAAATTTAAAATTTCAACCTAGGAACTCAGGATGGCTTAGAGAATTTAATTTTAATTCAGAAGCTACCATCTCCACTGTCTCAGAATACAAGCAGTTGGACTATATCAGCAGACAAGGTCCACCCAATCAGACCTTTCCCTCAGTTTCAGTGTATGCCTTAAGGAAACAAATGTCCAAGGATCTTTTATTTTGACTTGACTTGATACTAAGTTCATCTGAAAAATTAAGAATCCATATTATTTATCGTTTAATATCAGAAAAACCCTGACAAATTTGTTGCATGTCTAGCATCCCATATGGAAGAAAAATATATTTGAATTTTATTTAAAAATATTCTTCCCAATTATATTGCCATATATTTTAAATACTACAATTTTGGTCGTATTCAATATATTTCAAAATATATCTCAATAAATATACATACTGCATAATGAAAAGCATTTTTTTATTGCAAAATATACGAAAAAATATTTTTAAAATACATTTCAAATATACTGTATACAAAGAAATACAAATCTACAATTTTGGAATGCATTTACAATTATATGTAAAAACATATGTTAAAATGACTTTTTATATGTTAAAAAAATCTGAAGAATATATTAAAAAAAAATATATTTTTAAAAAAATATATATTTTAAAATATATATTCTTCAGATTTCTTTTTAACATATAAAAAAGTCATTTTAACATATGTTTTTACATATAATTGTAAATGCATTCCAAAAATGTAGATTTGTATTTTTAAAGACATACAGTGTATTTGAAATGTATTTTTAAAAATATATTTTGTATTAATGCATTTCAACATGCAATATATATACTGTATATACTATGGCCAAAATTGTAGCATTTCAAATATATGGCAATATATTTGGGAAGAATATTTTTAAAATATATTTCAAATATATTTTTCTTCCATATGGGTTGGGTTACCCATCTGGTCTGGGATTCCTGCAGCTGCCTTGCCTCAGGTCCTATTGCAGCCATTTGCTTCTATTGTGTCAAACCGTTGTGTTCCAGACATCCAGTCTGAGTTTGAGAATTGCACTTGTTAGAACACCTCCAGTAGTAGAGGTCTTCTGGGGAAGGGCAGAGTTCCATTTGAACTTTTCTCTAGCCCAGGAACAATCTCTACAACTCCAGCTGTGTTTGGGGACCTGTGATGGGTAACCAGTGCCTTGGAAAGACCTGTGATGGGTAACCAGTGCCTTGGAAAGACCTGTGATGGGACCACTGCCTTGGAAAGACCTGTGATGGGTAACCAGTGCCTTGGAAAGACCTGTGATGGGACCACTGCCTTGGAAAGACCTGTGATGGGTAACCAGTGCCTTGGAAAGACTTGTAATGGGTAACCACTGCCTTGGAAAGACCTGTGATGGGTAACCACTGTCTTGGAAAGACCTGTGATGGGACCACTGCCTTGGAAAGACCTGTAATGGGTAACCAGTGCCTTGGAAAGACCTGTGATGGGTAACCAGTGCCTTGGAAAGACCTGTGATGGGACCACTGCCTTGGAAAGACCTGTAATGGGTAACCAGTGCCTTGGAAAGACCTGTGATGGGTAACCAGTGCCTTGGAAAGACCTGTGATGGGTAACCAGTGCCTTGGAAAGACCTGTGATGGGTAACCACTGCCTTAGAAAGACCTGTGATGAGTAACCACTGCCTTGGAAAGACCTGTGATTGGTAACCACTGCCTTGGAAAGACCTGTGATGGGTAACCAGTGCCTTGGAAAGACCTGTGATGGGTAACCAGTGCCTCGGAAAGACCTGTGATGGGTAACCACTGCCTCGAAAAGACCTGTGATGGGTAACCACTGCCTCGGAAAGACCTGTGATGGGTAACCAGTGCCTCGGAAAGACCTGTGATGGGACCACTGCCTTGGAAAGACCTGTGATGGGTAACCAGTGCCTTAGAAAGACCTGTGATGGGTAACCACTGCCTTGGAAAGACCTGTGATGGGTAACCAGTGCCTTGGAAAGACCTGGGTGGTCATTAAAATGCAAAGCAGTTTCTAGTGACCAGACTAGTAACTAAGGCATGGAAGGTCAAGTTACGCTGGGACACCCTGGTGTCAGAATACTTTTATGGGTTAAGGGCTCCAGTGCTAAACCTTCAGATGGCCAATGGGATCCTAGCATTGTGATCTAGCACCTATTATAGGATCTGATCTGTGGACCCAAGCCAGTTTGCAGATCCTGGTGACAGGGCACCCAGCCAGTTTCAAGGCCTTGTCACTCGGGTATCCTGAAGGTTGAAGGACTATGTCCTTAGGAAATTGGGAAAGTCCTTAGACACTGATGCATGCATCTTCTCCTTTTTGGACTTAACCAGCGCAAGGGTCTCTCACATGGACATTTATGTTCAAGGTCAAGTGGATCATCTTGGAGGTTGCTCATTAAGGGGGAACTGTCAGGGTCTGGATAACCTGCTAGTGGCAATGCGAGTCCCAGAGGAGAAGGGTGCGGTTCTGGTGGCCACCAGCAGGTGTCTCCCAGCAGATCTCATGGACATTTATGTTCAAGGTCAAGTGGATCATCTGGGAGGTTGCTTCTTAACCTCCCTAGCGGTCTGATTATGTCAGTATTTCTGTGCTCAAAGCGGTACATTTTTTTGCATGGAAATATGTTCTTTTTTTATTGTAGGCCTGTTATTCTTAGGAATAACTCACTGAAATCTGTCCGAACAAGAGTCTAGTAAACATCCCGGGTATGATAAAATTTGAAACACGAAATCATAAATTATAATTTATTAAATAATCAGAAAAAATAATATAATAATACATTTAATTCAATAATATAATCAAACCAAAATCACTGAAATGTGAAATATAGCGCCAAGTTCGCACATCGCTGAGCAAAGTCGCAGAATCGTTTTCAGTGTCTGATGAGGAATTTCCCCACGAATCATTATCACTCAATTCTGCAAGTGGTTCTGATTTACTATCGCTGTTCTCTAGCCGGTCTAAAACCGCTTTTGACCTAAAGGGAAACTTTTTGGACGCCATGGACGTTTCTCAGTTTCCAGGCAGAAAGAACAGTAAAAATGCAGGCAGGGCGCCGGACAAAGCACTCGGGACACAATGTATGTGAAATGGTTTGATACAGGAATGTTATACTATGAGATTTTAGTGTATTTAGTGAATGTCACTTTTTAACATTTTTAAATTTCCTGCCGTTCCGTCCCCCGTACGTCCCGACATCGCAGGGAACGGAACCCGGAAGACAGATGCCGGCATCGGCCGGAAGAGATGGCCGGGGACGCTGCAGGGGGGGACATCGCAGGAGCGCAGGACAAGGACAAATTTGTTGGACGAGTGTGATGAGCATTCGCTCAGCTGTGATACATTCCGGCCATAATTTGGTTAACACCATGATTTCCTATGATCATCGGCTCCATCTAGTGGTCATAATGAGGTATTTTTCCTGAAATATCTCCATCAGTAGACAGAGCATGATGCAGCATTATGGTCACTAGATGGGGACAATTATCAGAGGAAATCTCTGTATGAAAAATAATACGTCTGATATTTGTCATGGCTGGGCAAATGCACGTCACATTTGTTCGACATTTTTTTTAACAAAATAGACCTCTAAGCCTCTACATTACAAAATGTACTCAGCCAATGAAAGGTGATGACTCCATTTTTATTCTTCTCCTGCTATCAATGGCCAACCCGGTCCCACACTTCATCCATGTCTTTGGGGACCTCTGATCTCCTTATGAACTGTTTCTTCCATGATGAAGATCAGCCATGGAGTATATCTGAGGTGTATATCAGGGTGTGCTTCTTCCCCACATGAGAGCTGGGATGTCCAGCAACATTCATCTAGAAGACATTTCCCGCACTCAAGGCACTAATACACTTCCAGGGTTGTGTGGGACCCCTGATGTACAGGAAGACAGGACTTCAGAGAGGAACAATTCCCTCATTCAGGACAGGAAAGTGGCTTCTCCCCCGTGTGAGATCTCTTATGTCTGTAAAGATTGGACTTATCTGCAAAACATTTCCCGCACTCAATACAAAAGTATGGCTTTTCCCCCGTGTGAGACCTTTGATGTTTGACAAGCTTTGGTTTTTGTGCAAAACATTTCCCGCACTCAGAACAGAAATATGGCTTCTCTCCCGTATGCAGTCTTTGATGAATATAAAGACTGGACTTATCTGAAAAACATTTCCCGCACTCAGAACAGGAAAACGGCTTCTCCCCTGTGTGACACCTCTGATGTCTGTAAAGATTGGACTTCACTGAAAAACATTTCCCGCACTCAGGACAAGAATAAGGCTTTTCCCCCGTGTGAGATCTCTGATGTGTGACAATTTGTGATTTTTTTACAAAACATTTTTCGCATTCAGGACAGGAATACAGCTTCTTCCCTGTGAGCAATCTCTGATGTCTGGAATGAGAAGACTTGAATGAAAAACATTTCTTGCACCCAAAAAAGGGATATGGTTTTTGCCCTTTGTGCGATCTCTGATGATTATCAAATTTAGACTTCTCTGAAAAAAATTTCCCACATTCAGGACAGGAATATGGCTTTTCTTCCATGAGAGACCTTTGATGTGTGACAAGTTCTGATTTTTGTGTAAAACATTTCCTGCACTCAGAGCAGGAAAGTGGCTTCTCCCCCGAGTGAGATTTCTGATGTCTGGAAAGATAAGACTTGTATGAAAAACATTTCCCGCACTCAGGACAGGAATACGGCTTCTCCCCCGTGTGAGAACGTTTATGCACATTAAGACTGGACTTAAAACGGAACCTCTTCCCGCACTCAGTACAGGAGAAGCTCTTCTCTGTTGGAAGGCCGGCCCGGTCCCGCACAGTCTGAGGGTCCTCAGGATACGAGGAATCCAATGGTCCATCTACACTGGGTGGTGCCGGATGGACATTGGAGGGAGCCGGGTTTTCTCCTGGACTATACTGTGTGATGTCCTCATCTTCTACTTTCCAGTCTGGAGACAAAGTGAGACAATCCTCGGAGGTTTTCCTCATCTCCCGGCCATGGACTAAAATACAAAGACAAAGAGGATTACTAGACAGGAGCTGATTGGTTCCCCCAAACCAGGACTCCACCCACATCAGGCAGCTTGGTCTCTGAGGAGCTTACAATTCCACCCTCAAGGGAACTAAGAAATGGCTCCTCTGATCTCCTACCAGGTCATTTCTTTATTCATGGACCTTGGTCAGAGAGTGAGGAAACAACCAGAACTGTCTTTTATAGGAGGGACAGTGATGAGGGGATTATAGGACGAGGGTCCCCACCCCCTCTATAACTCATCGCCATCTTCTCAACACAAGAAGTACTGCACTTCCTTATTTAGTCCATGATTTAGTCATGAAGAACAGCGGGGCTGAGCTCCACCAGAGGTCAGAGAGTGAGGATGGGGGAGAACAACCAAGATGAAGACTGAACTGATCCTGAAGACCACCATCATTGGGGTATTGACTCCTCCCTCATTATCACTTTCTGTTTAAGGGTCCAAAGTTGGAGGATGTTATCCCATTATTATCAACATGTAAACGTCTGTGCTCCAATCACATCATCCGATATAAAATGTCCAGCTGGTAGGAAATGAGAGCAAAAGTTACTTCTTTAACTTTTGTATCCTATATAATAAGTTGTACATTACATAGGTATTACTTGGCTTTGTAATGTACAACTTATTATATAGGATACAAAAATTAAGACTATACAGTTTCAGAATTGTGTAATGTATAACAGAGAATATAGTGCAGGAGTCAGGACTCATAATATTGGTATTCAGTAATCAGAGGTCCTACCCCGCTGCCTCCCATCTCCTGAGACTGCACTCAGTGACTTGGGTCTGAGATTATACAGACATATCCCTCCACCCGGCACAGCCAGCAGATAACAGAGCAAGGAACCCTGGGAGAATTACTGTTAGGCATCTTGCTAGACCTGGGCATGGGGAAGGAGACCCAAGACACATACTCCAGGTACATAGGTTGAGCAGAGCCTATGGTGAAAATCAACATTTTGCTGCCAGCTGAACCCCAGAACCTCCATAAATCCAGTCTAGATACATAAATTGTGTCTGCAGCACAGAGAAAGAAGATTATCCAAGAGAAATCCAGGAATACAGGACGGGGAACACAGCTCAGGAAAGTGACCAGGGGATTACAGGCTGATATCACCCAGTCCCCGCCCTACTCTGGACCAATCAGTGAGCAGTATGGGTGGAGGAATGGATTTAGTGTTCATGACCCACCTGTGCTGATCTCTGTAGGAGTGTCCTCCTCTATAAATGTCCCCGTTATTCCATCCTCCTCCATAGACTGCTGATCATCCCTCACATACGCCTCTTCTTCTTCTGCTTTAAACTCAAAGTTAGAATCTCTCAGGTTTCCACTCTGAATCATAAAAATGCCATCAATGGTAACAATGCAGATAATGTACAGATCCTAATGATACTCTCAGTGATTGTTCCTCATCTACCTGATGATGGTGAGGGATGGTGTGACCTTCCTGTGTGGAATCCCGGGAATACAGAGGACAAGGACATCTCTCTGGTGGGTTCCCATGACTGGATCCATCTACCTGATGATGGTGAGGGATGGTGTGATCTTCCTGTGTGGAATCCCGGGAATACAGAAGACGGGGACATCTCTCTGGTGGGTTCCCATGACTGGATCCATCTGTAGGAAACACACACACTGACTGAATCCATTGTTTCTATGTGTTTATCAGATGATGGGGGATCTAGGTGGATCCTCCGTACTGCTCTCTCCTTTACAATAAAGTCTCCTCTTACCCGGTGATGTGAGGGGCGGCTGATTGTCCATCATGACGTCCTTGTAGAGATCCTTGTGTCCTTCTAAATACTCCCACTCCTCCATGGAGAAATAGACAGTGACACCCTGACACCTTATAGGAACCTGACACACACAATGATACAGTCACCATCCAGACACATCCCTTGTCTGTTACTGGAGAATGTCCCAGAATTCCCGGCACCGCTCACCTCTCCTGTCAGCAGCTCAGTGATCTCTCTGGTGACTTCTAGAATCTTCTGCATGTTGTGTCTCTCAGGTTTTAGGGAGTCACATGGAGGCACTGTGATGGTCATATGATCAGCTGACTTCAAAAGAGGAAATCTCTGTATTGAGGAACCAATAGGAATATCATGTTAGAATCCCAGAATCCTCCTCACCTCTGCGGTCAGGTCTGTGTTTTATTAATAGAGATAAGAGTGATGTCATGTGACCTCCCAGAATCCTCCTCACCTCTCCGGTCAGGTCTGTGTTTCATTAATAGAGATAGGAGTGATGTCATGTGACCTCCCAGAATCCTCCTCACCTCTCCGGTCAGGTCTGTGTTTTATTAAGAGATAAGAGTGATGTCATGTGACCTCCCAGAATCCTCCTTACCTCTCCGGTCAGGTCTGTGTTTTATTAAGAGATAAGAGTGATGTCATGTGACCTCCCAGAATCCTCCTTACCTCTCCGGTCAGGTCTGTCTTATTAATGGAGACTAGAGTGATGTCATGTGACCTCCCAGAATCCTCCTCACCTCTCCGGTCAGCAGGTAGATGATCTCCAGGGTGAGGTTTAGTATCTTCTCAGTCATGTGACTCCAGTCCTCTTCCATCCTCATTGGTGACATCATGTGATCTATACAGGTCTCCTTGTAGACGGATAACTTTGGGAAATGAAAGTAAGAATGATTTGGATGGTATTGGTCACACAATAATAGGATGTGGATGTGAGGGGGGAATAGGAGGGTTGCTGGACATTGAAGAACTACTCCCCCCATGGGAACACATTTAGTTTGGACTGTTTAGTGTTTGATACATTTTCAAGAACCGAGAACCCTCTTGTCCTGCCAGACCAGAAATGTATTTTTCTCTGTTGGGTTTGTTTGGTCTCTGAACTGGTTTTAATGAGTATTAGATCTGCAGACAAGGAATGATAAATACGATCCTTCCTCTGACTTGTTTTCTCTGAGGCAGTGCTGTGAGATCAATGTTGGATCATCATGATGTCCAGGAAGGGGAACTTGCTGACTTTTGGCCGAAGTTGCCAGCTAATCAGGATAATTGGCAGAACTCCGGCTGCAAGACTCCAATCTCTGGCAGCCTTCTGACTGACAGGAGTGATGTCACTTTCAAATAAAAACAAAGATGTAACTTGCGAGCCACTCACTGCTATTCCAGGATTGCAAACATACAACACATCCTCTTTAAATGTGCAAATAATTCAAAAACATAAAAACAATATGTTGCGCTCCTTCTTTGAATATTAAATCAATACATATTTCCAAAAAAAATATATCAAAAAATCAATATTAATAAACTTGTGAAAATCACGTGAAATCAAAATGTCATCCTGTGCTCATCATACAAAAAAATAGATAATATAAAAAATATATAAAAATTATTCAGTCTTCAATGAAAAAAATATAAGTGACTTTTCCCAGTGAATCAAATCAATAATTCCAGGTGACTTCCCTAGTGAGTATAAGATGTGCGCTCACCTCCTAATGTTTGTTGCACCATATAAAGAGTGGTGGGTCCCTCTCAGGCTCTAATTTCCAGCATTGGCACTTCCAGAGCCTGTGTCATGAAAAGATATTGAACTGCCTCCCAAACACATAGCACTGACCTCTGACCACCCTCTAGGTGATGCTGTGCAATCAGACCTCCTCTAAGAATGAGTGCCCACCAAGGGGTGAAGGATTGTCCTTCTTCATTCCACTTGGTATCTTGAAAAATTATATTTAAGCAGTGAGATGGTAAGAAGGTGAAGGTTGTCTTCCTTTCCTGGCAGGATTCTGTAAGGAGGTCTGAAAAGAACAAGGACCCCCTCTCTACCTGAGAGTCCCCCTGGGCCCTACAACCTCCTTTTCCCTCAGAGCCCTGCTGCCTGCCAACTTTACCAAGGACCCAGAACCTTTCAGCTACACAACCCCCACAGAGGCCCCAAAGTTCTCAGCCCATTTACCCCCCTCAGTGCTGAGCCCCACTAACCCCAAAAGGGTATTTATAGTCCATCAGTCTATCCCTTACCCCTCACAGACTCTCAGCTCCTCTACTTCCCTCAGACCCCTCAGTATTTTCCTCCCTCTGACACCAATGATGGAACATATTCTTCATGGCAGGCTGGGGAATGTTTTCTTCCTCCTGCCCAGCAATGCCTGTGTAGTGTCATCATTGCCCTTTGTAGGCCATGTATGATCAGGATGGTCCTTGTCTTGTCTATTTATTGTCAGTGCTGTTTGTTTAGAGGACCATATTACTAGAATTTATCTCCACAATGAGGAGAATGTTCCGGCCCCGGAAGTGGGGGAATGTTGTGCCCCTGAAGGGGTTAATCTGGGTTCCCACACTATATATGTGTGTATCATCATCTGCTGGAGATAAAAGACGTCACAGTGACTATGGAGGAAGAGGACGGATGTGACTATGGAGGAAGAGGACGGACGTGACTATGGAGGAAGAGGACGGACGTGACTACGGAGAAAGAGGACGGACGTGACCATGGAGGAAGAGGACGGACGTGACCATGGAGGAAGAGGACGGACGTGACCATGGGGGAAGAGGACGGACGTGACTATGGGGGAAGAGGACGGACGTGACTATGGAGGAAGAGGACGGACGTGACTATGGAGGAAGAGGACGGACGTGACTATGGAGGAAGAGGACGGACGTGACTATGGAGGAAGAGGGCGGACGTGACTATGGAGGAAGAGGACGGACGTGACTATGGAGGAAGAGGACGGACGTGACTATGGAGGAAGAGGACGGCCATGATGGGGGGTTACTGGGTGCAAATAGGAAATAACATCTTATTACCTCCTCTGCTGCCACTTCCACCAACGTCTCTTCTCCACTTCCTCCCCACTCACCTCTCACCCGGAACTTCCTGTCTGTACCTGACATCACTTCCTATCTGCGCCTGACATCACTTCCTGTCTATCTTCCATAGAGACTTCCTGTCTGGGTAGAAGTGAGATCCCCACCTTGTGGAGCTCAGAGGAACTGCAGCCCCGAGAAGCGTCTGGTAGTGTGACCCCGGCCTTGTGCTGGGTGTGTATGGACTGTAGATCCTTATAGAGGGGTCACCTCCACTCCCACCAAGGGGGACAGAAATATATGACTGCCTAGTCCAGCCTTTCTCAGCCAGGGGTCCTCCAAAGGTTTCTAGGGGTTCCTTCAGCAATGAACAATTTCTGTCTCTCTTTAATAACTGATATCAATGATCTCTAAGGGGGGCAGTCTTCTCACTGATGATGATGGAATGTCCTTGTCTCACTGACCACTGATATAAGGGGGTCCTTCTCCAATTGGTCACCAATGTAAGGGACTACTACACTGACCACTGATATAAGGGGGTCCTTCTCCCATTGGTCACCAATGTAAGGGAATACTACACTGACCACTGATATATGGGGATCCTTCTTCCATTGGTCACCAATGTAAGGGACCACTACACTGACCACTGATACAAAGGGGTCCTTCTTCCATTGGTCACCAATATAAGGGACCACCACACTGACCACTGATACAAAGGGGTCCTTCGCCCATTTGTCATCAATGTAAGGGACCACTACACTGACCACTGATACAAAGAAGTCCTTCTTCCATTGGTCACCAATATAAGGACCACCACACTGACCACTGATATAAGGGGGTCCTTCTCCCATTTATCATCAATGTAAGGGACCACCACACTGACCACTGATATAAGGGGGTCCTTCTCCCATTTATCATCAATGTAAGGGAGCATCACACTGACCACTGATATAAAGGGGTCCTTTCTCCCATTTCTCATCGATGTAAGCGATGACTACACTTTCCACTGATATAACGGGGTCCTTCTCCCATTGGTCACCAATGTAAGGGACCACTACAGTCACCACAGATGTAAGGGGTCCTTCTTCCATTGGTCACCAATGTAAGGGACCACTACACTGACCACTGATATAAGGGGTCCTTCTCCCATTTGTCATCAATGTAAGGGACCACTACACTGACCACTGATATAAAGGGGTCCTTCTTCCATTGGTCACCAATATAAGGGACCACCACACTTACCACTGATATAAGGGGGTCCTTCTCCCAATTATCATCAATGTAAGGGATTACTACACTGACCACTGATACAAAGGGGTCCTTCTTCTATTGGTCACCAATGTAAGGGACCACCACACTGACCACTGATATAAGGGGGTCCTTCTTCCATTGATCAACAATGTAAGGGATTACTACACTGACCACTAATCTAAGGGGATCCTTCTCTGATTGTTCACTACCACTACCTTGTTTTCCATGCTCTTGTAATCACCTGGGTGACCGGCACTTCATTGAAGAGAAACTGTCTCCACACTATCCTATCACAAAGGGGGTTATTGGTTCATTATGTAAAAGCAATAAAGTCAAATGAAAAAAAAAATGTAAACTTACACCCAAGCACTTAAACCCCTCTCCTGCTAAGATTTTGAGCCACCAAATACACAAGCATGCAAATGGAAACGTGGGTGCTTTTATGAAAAAGTTGACTGCTCTGTGCATGTGTAAGCAGGTGCTTGTGGCATGGGATTTATTATATTGTGTGTTTTCTTTTATTATTTTTTGACTATTGCACTGTGTGGTTCTGATTGCCTTGCTTGTACTTTGTAAAACTGTACATTGCAAGTTGAGTCAATATCACTGTTTAGTTATCTATCCCTGCAGAGTTGGTAAATCCTGAGAAGCAAGGGTTTACTCTGCTACGCTCTTCTCCCATTGGACATCAATATAAGGGATGACTACACTGACCACTGATATAAGGGGGTCCTTCTTCCATTGGTCACCAATGTAAGGGACCACTACACTGACCACTGATATAAGGGGGTCCTTCTCCCATTGGTCACCAATGTAAGGGACCACCACACTGACCACTGATATAAGGGGATCCTTCTTCCATTGGTCACCAATGTAAGGGACTACTACACTGACCACTGATATAAGGGTATCCTTCTTCCATTGGTCACCAATGTAAGGGACTACTACACTGACCACTGATATGAGGGTTCTTCTCCCATTGGTCACCAATGTAAGGGACTACTACACTGACCACTGATATGAGGGTTCTTCTCCCATTGGTCACCAATGTAAGGGACTACTACACTGACCACTGATATAAGGGGATCCTTCTTCCATTGGTCACCAATGTAAGGGACTACTACACTGACCACTGATATGAGGGTTCTTCTCCCATTGGTCACCAATGTAAGGGACTACTACACTGACCACTGATATGAGGGTTCTTCTCCCATTGGTCACCAATGTAAGGGACTACTACACTGACCACTGATATAAGGGGGTCCTTCTTCCATTGGTCACCAATGTAAGGGACTACTAAACTGATCACTGATATAAGGGGGACCTTCTCCCATTGGTTATCAATGTAAGGGACCGCTACACTGACCACTGATATAAGGGGGATCCTTCTTCTATTGGTCACCAAAAAAAAAAAATCAGGAAATCATAAAGGTAGAAATCCAATTGGTCAGGAAAATGATTTGAGTCGTTTTTAATTTGTGTACGATGCAATCAGGGCTGCTGTTAGAAATCATGGGGCCCTGTACAGCCTACCTGATAGGGCCCCCTCCCAGAGAATATCAAAACAATATTTTCACTAAAATCATTATTAGGGGACACAAACCCAACATAACTTACACAATTCCGGCTAAATCTAAAAGATAAAACTGTATTGAATTAATAAATAAAGCTCTGTGTGTGGATGAGGTCTTGGGGTTCATTCACATGGCCCATGGAGGAGATCGGGAATTTGTCTGGTTCTCCAGGTCAGAGCATTGAGGAGAGATGGTTTCTGAAACCCTTTGACTAGCCAGGAGTATCTACTGGGATTATGACGCCAAGAAGGGATATGGAACTTGTTGGGCATACTTCTTATCATGCCTTAGCTGGTCCTCAAGAGCTGCATAGTGCAGCATTTGCTCATTTTGCTCTGGACTTTATTCATTTTATATTAACTTTTTACAATATTTCCATCTAAGAGGTGTCACTTGGTGACCTAGATCTGAGCTGGATCTGGGCCGGGACATTCAGAAACGAGTGGTGTAATGTACTTTATGTACCCGGGCTGTGGAACTGTTTCTGGGCATCCTGGTGGGCACGCCCTGGCTAATCAAGACTTATTGTGGGCAAGTTTTCCAGCACATAGATGAGGGGGGCAGGGTGGGGAATTCCTGTGACTACTAGCCAGACTGAAAACACTTGTCTAGGCGCCTAGCAGTTCATTATATTATTGTTTAAAGGTGCCTTGTAATGTTTTTACTCCTTATCTTATCTATGCTAATATCCCCAAGAGGGGAATGTCTTCTTTTTTTGGTGGTACAGGACACTACTGTGGGGGGAGGGGGACCCTACAGTGGGGGGGGGGGGGGTTATGTGAAGGGGCAGAGGGCACTGCATTGGGGGGTAAATAACACTACTGTGGGGGAAGGGGGACAGAGGACACTGCTATGGGGGGGAGAGGACACTACTATGGGGGGTGATGTGAAGGGGACAGAGGACACTACTGTGGGGGGGGGGTGATGTGAAGGGGACAGAGGACACTACTGTGGGGGGTGATGTGAAGGGGCAGAGAACACTAGAATGATGGGTGATGTAAAGCTGGGCAGATGATATGGGGGGTGTGTGAAGGGGGTAGAGAATGCTACTGTGGGGGGGGTGATGTGAAGGGGAGCAGAAGACACTACTGTGAGGGGTGATGGGAAGGGGCAGACAACACTATTGTGGGGGGTGATGTGAAGGGGCAGAGGACACTACTATGGGGGGGGGGGTGATGTGAAGGGGCAGAGGACACTACTGTGGGGGGTGATGTGAAGGGGACAGAGGACACTACTGTGGGGGGTGATGTGAAGGGGCAGAGGACACTACTATGGGGGGGGGGTGATGTGAAGGGGCAGAGGACACTACTGTGGGGGGTGATGTGAAGGGGACAGAGGACACTACTGTGGGGGGTGATGTGAAGGGGACAGAGGACACTACTGTGGGGGGGGGGGGGGTGATGTGAAGGGGGGCAGAGGACACTACTGTGGAGGGTGATGTGAAGGGGAGCAGAGGACACTACTGTGGGGGGTGATGTGAAGGGGACAGAGGACACTACTGTGGGGGGGTGATGTGAAGGGGGGCAGAGGACACTACTGTGGAGGGTGATGTGAAGGGGAGCAGAAGACTACTGTGGGGGGGGGAGGGGGGATGGGAAGGGGCAGAAGACACTATTGTGGGGGGTGATGTGAAGGGGCAGAAGACACTACTGTGGGGGGTGACGTGAAGGGGAACATAAGACACTACTGTGGGGGGTGATATGAAGGGGAGCAGAAGACACTACTGTGGGGGGTGATTTGAATGGGCAGAAGACACTATTGTGGGGGGGGGGATAGGAAGGAACAGACAACACTACTGTGTGGGGTGATGTAAAGGGGAGCAGAAGAAACTACTGTGGGGGGGGAGGGGGGATGAGAATGGGCAAATGACAGTACTGTGACAAACTATGTGCTCTTTATGCCCTCTTTTATAGGGGATCTTTTCACACTACTGTGGGGGGGAGGGGGATGGGAAGGGGCAGATGACACTACTGTGACAAACTATGTTCTTTAATGTCTACTACTGTGGGGGGGAGGGGGGATGGGAAGGGGCAGACGACACTACTGTGGGGGTGTCATGGACCCAACCCACATGCACACGCCCACAGTGACTAGCTAACTGAGACGTGCACATCCAGCCGTGACTTGGGGTAAAGAGGGAATAAGGGGGACTTACTTTGAGCACACAAGACTGGCCGTGATATACTTTCACAGCCCACACTACCTCTGGCCACCACTAGAGGGAGACTCCAGCTGGCTGACCACACACACAGGCAGATATGAATCTTATATACAATCTGATGCACGCTAAGGGTTGGGGAGCAGCCTAGCAATTGGCACACCCTTCTAGGATTCCTCCAGCTATTCTACAAGCCAGAACCCCGGTGTTAATCAGTCTTCCACTATCCACACACCCCCACACCAGACACACCACAAACGGTAGCTTGCCACCACCCAACAGTTTGTCCACAGACTGGTCTGCTGGGCCACCACACACACAGATCTCCATCTGGCAGATCTGCTACCTTACAATCTGCATGCAATCTGCCAACATGCAGTGCAATTGCATATAGATAGGCAATGAACTTGACTGAGCATATAAAGACACTGCAATACAATACAATCTCTCCGGAAATATGAGCCCGAGCTTAAGTACCCAGAAGTCACTTATTAATTTTATGATTTAATACCCGGAAAGTGGGCAGTGCATAAAATATGGACAAAGTATAAAGAGTTTAAAAAAATAGAGAAAATACAAAAAGACACACAATTGGCTATTGACTATAAAATAAAAGGGAATAAAAACAGAAATAAAACTTTTACCAAGAGTTGTCCTGCGACTGGAGCAAAGTCAGAGAAAGTCCACGATTCAACAGTCATATAGAACCGGATCCATATGAATCACCCCACCCATATCTCAGGGTCCTCAATTTATTGAAATATGGACATGGGCTGGACATTAGCCCTTGGCCAATCAACCCTGGGGAGTGTTCCTGTACCAGCCCACAGGATGTTCTGGGTACTGAAGTGCCCAAAGTCGATTGGACCAGGAACAGTTTGAATTACCAAGTCAGGGATAGAATTTCTGACACCAGCTAATCAGTCCGATCGAGACAGTACCAATCGCTGTTCAGCTGTCGCAATCAGGCACCATATAACCGTTTTCTGCGTTTCTCTGGGATTCTACAGAGGCTACAAATACAGTTTTAGTTTCAATAATTTTTATTGATAGTTTTTCAAAAATTTAACAGGGAGAAAACATTTGGTTCAGTATAAATGTATGCATACAATACAGCTGTATTAGGATGTTACCCCACCTTTTGGCTGGGGTTGGAAATAGAGTTGCGGCATAAACATCAGAGGTATGCTAGGGGTGAACTGAACCGTGAGGAGGAGTAGTGAGTAGTAAGGGGGTATTAAACAGGGGGAAAATAATGGAACGGGGTGGGGAGGAGGGGAGAATTTGTGGTAGAATAGGGAAGGAGTACCAGTCTGATGTGGATAAGTAGAACGATTGATTGTAAGGTCTCAGGATTTTACGGAGCAGTTTTGTAACCAGTTAGACCATAAGGAATTAAACTTATGTTAGGTGGAGTTATTGATGGCCAGTTTTTTTTCCATTTCGCATTGGAAGTTAATATCTGAAATTAGCAATTGAAGGGAAGGAGCTGTGGTTGTATGGCTAGTTTGGTAGGGGTTAGGTACCACTGATTAAGTATTTTCAAGTAGGATTCCCAATGTAAGTTGCAGTGAGAGGATTTGTAGGTGGATTTAAATGCGGTAGTCCATGTGTGAGTTGGAATGGTACAAATACAGTTTTACATGCAGATGTAGCCTACAGTGTGTCCACTCAGAAGGAAGTATTTTCATCTCTCTTCATCTATTTTAGCTTTCATGAGAGATGAAATATTTTCCTTTGATCTGTGGATATACCTCAGAGCTTGACAGACACATTGGAGCCACTGCTGGTCTCCTGCTGTTTTTGAAGCCGAAATGGCTGGAGCTCCTCTTTTTAGATTTCTAGAAGGTGGCAAACTGTGACTACTATATAGGTGACAATGTTTTATTGGCATCTAGGTGTCACCTCCAGTCTAGAAGCTGCTCTGTCCTTTCATATGCTAATTGGTGAACATATGTCTCTGACTGAACACTTAACTTATCTTTAATAACACGGAACTAAGCTAGATATACAATGACATATTTCTACTGATCACATCTCAACTACCCGATTCTTACATTTGTCACATCTCCCCCCTTCTAGATGACGCATAGCTGAGCCTAAACGGGTCAGCTAACGCGTCTGCCAGGAAGGTTCCCTAGGTTTGGGGGGGAAGCTCTCCCAACTAAAGCTTGGCACCGCTGACATTTCAGCTTGTCCCCTTGCAGATAGGAGAGGGCCACTGTACAGCTCTCGGAATGATCCTAAAGGGTCTGGATCATAACTGGCCAGCAGATCGCTCCTGCGGATCCACTTCATCCACAGGTCACTGACTACCTACTTGAAGGGTACAGGCAAACCTGCCATTGTGTGCAGTCATCATCTTCAGCCACTGGCCATTGTCATCTGGTGGTTCTCTATTAGCTGCAACACCCAGATTCTTGAGCCTGGCATAAGGTCATTCCTTTGGGACCACATCCTCACGACTCCTCAATCCTGGAAGAGCTATGACATCCTCGGGTCCCTTATCTCAGAGTCCAGCTGAAACATTGTTGCCTGCGGTAACTGGCTGCAGGATCTGTTCTGCCCACTTCTTTCACTTGACTTCCAGATTCTTGGTTCAAAGAAACACAAGCCATAGGCACAGCAGGGATGGCTCCTCCAACCCCTGTGACATCCATGGCTTCCACTGGGATCACATCCTCACAGCTCCTCAATTCTGGAAGAGCTAGGACATTCTCTGATCCCGTACCTTGTAGTCCAACTGTAATGCTGTTATTTGCAGTAAATGGTGGCTGGTTATGTGCCCAGCCTCCTCCATTTTCCCCAACAAGAAACACAGTAGGGGGTACAATTTCCACACTTGCTTGTGGGTTAGATATCCTCATCCTTGGATAGGGGAGTGAGTAATGTCCCACTTGGTTACAGATAACACACTTCCAGGTCTCCATAAATGTAGGTCTGGCTCTTGTAGTTCTTGATGCAGATGGAGGTAACAATGCATTCCCCTGCTGGATTTGGGCCCTCTCGGCTTTGTGCCTTCTCTCAGTTTGTTCTATCCACTGTTGGTGCTTTTTCTCAAGTTGTAGTAACCTGGAGATGAGCTGAAACTGCAACTTGGGGTTATCACTTCCCAAAAGCTGTAGGTTTGTTCCGAGAAAAAAATCCTCTGATCTCTTGTACAGAGAGGGTTTGAGAACAGAGTCACACCGATTCACACAGTCATCTGGAGTGGCACAGTTGCAGGGTTTCACCGGCATGGTGCGCTGTTCTAACTCCATCTCTATCAGAGCACCTAGGAGCTGGTACCTCATCTTGCCAACTGTATTGATATCCTTTAGATCACAGAGGTCATTCACAGTCTCATTGGATTGTCTCAGGTACCAGTGTATTAACTTATCTTCATGGGTTACCATCTTCACGTTTTTGCCCAAATAAAAGATAGAAAAGAAAAACAAAGAAGGGGGGGGGGAGCAAATAGCCAAGTATGTCTTCTAGAAAACAAAAATGATGCACTGAGTGAGCTTCTGTAGGTCAGTCACTTCTACAGAGCTTCCAACCTTTAGTACATGAGTTAAATGAATAAACCATGCACTAATGTACTAAGCAGATCCCGCACACTGCCGCCAATCTGTCACGGATCCAACCCACACGCCCACATCGACTAGCTAACCGAGGTCCACACGTGCGGCCGTGACTTGGAGTAAGAGGGAATAAGGGGGATGTAATCTGAATATATATAAGTATATAAGACCGGCCGTAATATACTTTCTCAGCCCGCACTACCTCTGGCCACCATCGGAGGGAGACTCCACTCCAATCCAGCTAGATGACCACACACACAGGCAGACAGGATCTTACATATGATCTGGTGCACTAATTAGGGTTGAGGAGCAGCCTAGCGATCGACACACCATTCTAGGATTCCTCCAGCTATCCTACAAGCCAGAACCCCGGTGTTAATCACTGTTCCACTGTCCACTCACCATCACACCACAAATGGTAGCTTGCCACCACCCAACAGTTTATCCGCAAAACGGTCTGCTGGGACACCACACACACACAGATCTCCATCTGGCAGATCTGTTACCCTTACAATCTGCACGCAATCTGCCAACACGCAGTGCAATTGCATACAGATTGGCAATGAACTTGACCGAGCATATAAAGACACTAGAATACAATACAATCTAATCTCTCCGGAGATATGAGCCCAAGCTTAAGTACCCAGAAGTCACTTATTAATGTTACGATTTAATATCCCGAAAGTGGGCAGTGCATAAAATATGTACAAAGTATAAAAAGTTACAGAAAATAAAAAAAATATAAGCAGACACACAATTGGCTATGGACTATAAAATAAAAAGGAATACAAAACAGAAATAAAACTTTTATTAAGATTTATCCTGCGACTGAAGCAAGTCAGAGAAAGTTCGCAATCCATCAGTCGATAGAACTAGCTCCGTATGAATCACAATGTCCATACCTCAGGGTCCTCAATTTATGGGAATATGGACATAGGCTGGACATGAGTCCTTGGCCAATCAACCCTGGGGGGTGTTCCCGTACCAGCCCATAGGACGTTCTTGGTGCTGAAATGCCCAAAGTCGATTGGACCAGGAACAGTTTGAATCACCAAGTCAGGGATTGAATTTACGACACCAGCGCATCAGTCTGATTGTGACAGTAGCAATCACTGTTCAGCTGTCGCAATCAGGCGCCACCTAACCATTTCCTGAATTTTTATGGCATTCTACATAGGGCACAAATACGGTTTTTACATGCAGATGTAGCTTACAGAGTGTCCAATCAGAAGGAAGTATTTTCATCTCTCTGCAAATAATATTTTAGCTTTTATGAGAGATGAAATCTATTCCTTTTATCTGCATATATACTTTAAAGCTCCCCAGACAGATTGGAGCCCCCTTGGTCTCCTGCAGCCAAAATGTCTGGCTTTCTTCTTTTAAACTTCAGGAAGGTGGCAAAGTCTGATTATATATATAGGTTGCAAATCTTATTGGCACTTAGGTGTCACTTCCAGCCTGGAAGCTGCTCTGTCTTTTCAGATGCTAATGGGTGAGCACATGTCTCTGAATACCTATGACTGAATATTTCTTTAATGACAAGGAATGAAACTAAATTTACAATTACATATTGTTACAGATCACATCTCAGTCCTATCACTTGAATCCCACATCTACGTTACAAACAGAGTTCCATTTGAACTTCTCTCTAGCCCAGGAATGATCTCTACAACTCCAGCTGTTAGGGGACCTGTGATGGGTAACCAGTGCCTTGGAAAGACCTGGGTGGTCGTTAAAATGCAAAGCAGTTTCTAGGGACCAGACTAGTAACTAATACATGGAAGGTCAAGTTACGCTGGGACACCCTGGTGTCAGAATACTTTTATGGGTTAAGGACTCCAGTGCTAAACATTCAGATGGTCAATGGGATCCTATCATTGGGATGTGGCACCTATTAAAGGATCTTATCTGTAGGACCCAAGCCAGTTTGCAGATCCTGGCGACAGGGCACCCAGCCAGTTTCCAGGCCTTGTCACTAGGGTATCCTGCAGGTTGAAGGACTATGTCCTTAGGAAATTGGGAAAGTGCTCAGACACCGGTGTATGCATCTTCTCCTTTTTGGACTTAACCAGCGCAATGGTCTATCACATGAACATTTATGTTCAAGGTCAAGTGGATCATCTTGGAGGTTGCTCCTTAAGGGGGAACTGTCAGGGTCTTGATAACCTGTTAGTGGCACCGCGAGTCCCAGAGGTGAAGGGTGCGGTTCTGGTGGCCACCAGCAGGTGTCTCCCAGCAGATCTCAGTAATTAGGCTCCACCTGATGCTGGCTGCTGGGAAGGTATATAATCCCTTCCTTAACTTTCATCACTGCCTCAGTATTCTGCCTGTGAGCTGCTTTCCTGCTTGATCCTGTATTCTTTATACGTTACCCTGATTCTGGTTTCCTGAATCCTGTTACCCCATCTCTGCTCCCTTTGTTCCCAAACTCAGTCCTGGTCATGCCCTGTTTATGTGAGCTTCCCTCAATTTGTACGGGATAGTGTATTATTTTTTATTTATTTCACTTATATAGCGCCGTCAATTTATGCAGCGCTTTATATATATATTGTACATTCACATCAGTCCCTAACCCTCAAGGGGCGTACAATCTAAGGTCCCTAATTTACATTCATACATACACATACTAGGGACAATTTAGACAGGAGCCAATTAACCTACCAGCATGTCTTTGGAAACCCACGCAGGCACAGGGAGAACATGCAAACTCCAGGCAGGTGGTGCCGTGGCTGGGATTTGAACCAATGACCCTAGTACTGCCAGGTGGAAGTGCTAACCATTTAGCCACTGTGCTGCCCATTATAGTTAGGGTTTTTGCTTCACTGTCATATTTATTTTTCAATTTTCCTTTCTTTATGGTCTGTGGGTGCTGGATGGGTGTTGTGTGCATCGATAAACTCTACTTGGTCTGATTCCAGCTTTCTTAGGCATAGCCCACTGATCTGGTCATCTCTGCCGTCACTGGATACCTGCAATCAGTATTCCCTACAAGGGCTGTATATGGCAGGTTCTTGACCAATGTACTCTGAATGGCGGGCTCTATATGATACAACTCCTGACCATTACTTTTGACCACTGTACTTGGTATGCTGGGCTGTATGTGAAATACTCCTGACCACTGCACTGTTTCTTGGACTGTAAATTACATATTCCTGATGTCTCAGCTGCTTTCCCCTCTCAGCCCCTTGCTCTATCCCTGCTCTTTGAATGGGCCCCTCCTGCAAATATGAAAGGCATTCCTAAGACAAGCTGGAACCAGCTCTGCCCCCCCCCCCCCCGGTTGCCTAGGTGACTAGGGGGTCCAACATCAGTTTTAAGAAGCTGATGCCAGAACTCCTGAGGTATTCACCGCTGTGTAGCTGGCGGAAGGAGCCCGGGCTGCAGCTGGGACCTTTTGTAGCCAGGCTCGGCAGAGACTCAAGGCTGCCTTGGACCCCCCTTCTCCCAGCTGGGGAAGGCTGTGTGCTAGACACCGGAGATCCATGAGTACATGCTCTCTGCCTGCTTCACTTGAACTGTTCTTGTGCTGACCTCACACCAACCCCCCTGTTGGATTACTTGCTACAGAGACTCACACCAACCCCCCATGTTGGATTACAATTGCTACAGAGACTCTCCCTTGGCTCTCGGTGTTGGACTTTAAGTGTGTTGGTCCTTCCGTGTCGCCCTGTACTGGCGTATTCCCCCTCCCTACGTACTCCCCTATTCAGTGACTGTCATGTTTGCCTCAATAAAGCTTTGTGCGTTTGCCATCTACTCTGTGTGTTCTGTCCTGCCTACGCTCTGTCACACCTGACCACTGCACTATGTATGCTGGGCTGTATATGACATACTCCTGATCACAGCACTATGTATGCTGGGCTGCATATAACATACTCCTGATCACTGTACTATGTATGCTGGGCTGCATATGACATAACTCTGATCATTTCACTCTGTATGATGGGCTGTATGACATATTCCTGACCACTCCACTATGTATGCTGGGCTGCATATGACATACTCCTGATCACTGCACTATGTATGCTGGGCTGTATATGACATAACCCTGACCACTGCACTATGTATGCTGGGCTGCATATGACATAACCCTGACCACTGCACTATGTATGCTGGGCTGCATATGACATAACTCTGACCACTGCACTATGTATGCTGGGCTGCATATGACAACTCTGACCACTGCACTATGTATGCTGGGCTGCATATGACATAACCCTGCTAGGCTGCATATGACATAACTCTGATCACTGCACTCTGTATGCTGGGCTGCATATGACATAACCATGACCACTGCACTCTGTATGCTGGGCTGTACATGACATAACCCTGATCCCTGCACTCTGTATGCTGGGCTGCATATGACATAACCCTGATCACTGCACTCTGTACCCTAGGCTATATGGGACATGTTCCTGACCCCTGCACTCTGTACCCTAGGCTACATATGGCATAACCCTGACCCCTGCACTCTGTACCCTAGGCTACATATGGCATAACCCTGATCCCTGCACTCTGTACCCTAGGCTATATGGGACATGTTCCTGACCTTTGTACTATGGGGCTTTACCGCATAGTATTTTATTTGTTGGACAAGTGTGACCAGCATTTGCCCAGCTGTGATACATTCTGGCCATAATTTGGTAAAAACCATGATTTCCTATGATCACTGGCTCCATCTAGTGGTCAAAATTAGGTATTATTCCTGAAATATCTCCATCAGTAAAAAGATATGGCATTATGGTCACTAGATGGGGACAATTATCATAGGAAATCTCTGTATGAAAAAAATACGTCTGATATTTGTCATGGCTGGGGAAAGGCATTTTTTCAAAATTTTTTTTACAAAATAGACCTCTAAGCCTCTAAATTACAAAATGTACTCAGCCAATGAAAGGTGATGACTCAATTTTTATTCTTCTGCTATCAATGGCCAACCCGGTCCCACACTTCATCCATGTCTTTGGTGACCTCTGATCTCCTTATGAACTGTTTCTTCCATGATGAAGATCAGCCATGGAGAATATCTGAGGTGTATATCAGGGTGTGCTTCTTCCCCACATGAGAGCTGGCATGTCCAGCAACATTCATCTAGAAAACATTTCCCGCACTCAAGGCACTAATACACCTCTAGGGTGTGTGGGACCCCTGATGTACAGGAAGACAGGACTTCAGTGAGGAACATTTCCCTCACTCAGGACAGGAAAGTGGCTTCTCCACCCGTGTGAGATCTCTGATGTCTGTAAAGAATGGACTTCTGTGAAAAACATTTCCCGCACCCAGGACAAGAATATGGCTTCTCCCCTGTGTGCAGTTTCCGATGATTATAAAGATTGGACTTATCTGAAAAACATTTCCCGCACTCATGACAAAAGTATGGCTTTTCCCCCGTGTGAGACCTTTGATGTTTGACAAGCTTTGGTTTTTGTGCAAAACATTTCCCGCACTCAGAACAAAAATATGGCTTCTCTCCCGTATGCAGTCTCTGATGAATATAAAGACTGGACTTATCTGAAAAACATTTCCCGCACTCAGAACAGGAATACGGCTTTTCCCCTGTGTGACACCTCTGATGTCTGTAAAGATTGGACTTCACTGAAAAACATTTACCGCACTCAGGACAAGAATAAGGCTTTTCCCCCGTGTGAGATCTCTGATGTGTGACAATTTCTGATTTTTGTACAAAACATTTCTCACATTCAGGGCAGGAATACAGCTTATCACCCGTGTGCAATCTCTGATGTCTGGAATGAGAAGATTTGAATGAAAAACATTTCTTGCACCCAGAACAGGGATATGGTTTTTGCCCTTTGTGCAATCTCTGATGATTATCAAATTTAGACTTCTCTGAAAAACATTTCCCACATTCAGGACAGGAGTATGGCTTTTCTTCCATGTGAGATCTTCGATGTGTGACAAGTTCTGATTTTTGTGTAAAATATTTCCCACACTCAGAGCAGGAAATTGGCTTCTCCCCCGTGTGAGATTTCTGATGTCTGGACAGATAAGACTTGTTTGAAAAACATTTCCCGCACTCAGGACAGGAATACGGCTTCTCCCCCGTGTGAGAACTTTTATGCACATTAAGACTGGACTTAAAACGGAAACATTTCCCACACTCAAGGCAAGAATGTGGCTTCTCTCCTGTGTGAGAACTTTTATGCACATTAAGACTGGACTTAAAACGGAAACATTTCCCGCACTCAGTACAGGAGAAGCTCTTCCCTGTTGGAAGGCCGGCCCGGTCCCGCACAGTCTGAGGTTCCTCAGGATACGAGGAATCTGATGGTCCATCTACACTGGGTGGTGCCGGATGGACATTGGAGGGAGCCGGGTTTTCTCCTGGACTATACTGTGTGATGTCCTCATCTTCTACTTTCCAGTCTGGAGACAAAGTGAGACAATCCTCGGAGGTTTTCCTCATCTCCCGGCCATGGACTAAAATACAAAGACAAAGAGGATTACTAGACAGGAGCTGATTGGTTCCCCCAAACCAGGACTCCGCCCACATCAGGCAGCTTGGTCTCTGAGAAGCTTACAATTCCACCCTCAAGGGAACTAGGAAATGGCTCCTCTGATCTCCTACCAGGTCATTTCTTTATTCATGGACCTTAGTCAGAGAGTGAGGAAACAACCAGAACTGTCTTTTATAGGAGGGACAGTGATGAGGGGATTATAGGACGAGGGTCCCCACCCCCTCTATTACTCATCGCCATCTTCCCAACACAAGAAGTACTGCACTTCCTTATTTAGTCCATGATTTAGTCATGAAGAACAGCGGGGCTGAGCCCCACCAGAGGTCAGAGAGTGAGGATGGGGGGAGAACAACCAAGATGAAGACTGGACTGATCCTGAAGACCACCATCATTGGGGTATTGACTCCTCCCTCATTATCACTTTCTGTTTAAGGGTCCAAAGTTGGAGGATGTTATCACATTATTATCACCATGTAAAAGTCTGTGCTCCAATCACATCATCCGATATAAAATGTCCAACTGGTAGAAAATGGGAGCAAAAGAAGTAAGGACTATGTAATGTACAACTTATTATATAGGATACAAAAGTTAAGACTATACAGTTTCAGAATTGTGTAATCTACAAGAGAATATAGTGCAGGGGTCAGAACTCATAATATTGGTATTCAGTAACTCAGTGACTTGGGTCTGAGAATATAGAGACATATCCCTCCACCCGGCACAGCCAGCAGACAACAGAGCAAGGAACCCTGGGAGAATTACTGTTAGGCATCTTGCTAGACCCGGGCATGGGGAAGGAGACCCAAGACACGCACTCTAGGTACATAGGTTGAGCAGAGCCTATGGTGAAAATCAACATTTTGCTGCCGGCTGAACCCCAGAACCTCCATAAATCCAGTCTAGATACATAAATTGTGTCTGCAGCACAGAGAAGGAAGATTATCCGAGAGAAATACAGGAATACAGGACGGGGAACACAGCTCAGGAAAGTGACCAGGGGATTACAGGCTGATATCACCCAGTCCCCGCCCTACTCTGGACCAATCAGTGAGCAGTATGGGTGGAGGAATGGATTTAGTGTTCATGACCCACCTGTGCTGATCTCTGTAGGAGTGTCCTCCTCTATAAATGTCCCCGTTATTCCATCCTCCTCCATAGACTGCTGATCATCCCTCACATACGCCTCTTCTTCTTCTTCTGATTTAACATCAACTTTAGAATCTCTCAGGTTTCCACTCTGAATAATAAAAATTATATGAAAGGTAACAATGCAGATAATGTACAGATCCTAATGATACTATCAGTAATTGTTCCTCATCTACCTGATGATGGTGAGGGATGGTGTGACCTTCCTGTGTGGAATCCCGGGAATACAGAGGACGGGGACATCTCTCTGGTGGGTTCCCATGACTGGATCCATCTGTAGGAAACACACACACTGACTGAATCCATTGTTTCTATGTGTTTATCAGATGATGGGGGATCTAGGTGGATCCTCCGTACTGCTCTCTCCTTTACAATAAAGTCTCCTCTTACCCGGTGATGTGAGGGGCGGCTGATTGTCCATCATGACGTCCTTGTAGAGATCCTTGTGTCCTTCTAAATACTCCCACTCCTCCATGGAGAAATAGACAGTGACACCCTGACACCTTATAGGAACCTGACACACACAATGATACAGTCACCATCCAGACACATCCCTTGTCTGTTACTGGAGAATGTCCCAGAATTCCCGGCACCGCTCACCTCTCCTGTCAGCAGCTCCATCATCTTCTTGGTGACTTCTAGAATCTTCTGCATGTTGTGTCTCTCAGGTTTTAGGGAGTCACATGGAGGCACTGTGATGGTCATATGATCACCTGACTTCAGAAGAGGAAATCTCTGTATTGAGGAACCAATAGGAATATCATGTTAAGACTCCCAGAATCCTCCTCACCTCTCCGGTCAGGTCTGTGTTTTATTAATAGAGATAGGAGTGATGTCATGTGACCTCCCAGAATCCTCCTCACCTCTCCGGTCAGGTCTGTGTTTTATTAATAGAGATATGAGTGATGTCATGTGACCTCCCAGAATCCCCCTCACCTCTCCGGTCAGGTCTGTGTTTTATTAATAGAGATGAGAGTGATGTCATGTGACCTCCCAGAATCCTCCTCACCTCTCCGGTCAGGTCTGTGTTTTATTAATAGAGATATGAGTGATGTCATGTGACCTCCCAGAATCCCCCTTACCTCTCCGGTCAGGTCTGTGTTTTATTAATAGAGATCAGAGTGATGTCATGTGACCTCCCAGAATCCTCCTCACCTCTCCGGTCAGCAGGTAGATGATCTCCAGGGTGAGGTTTAGTATCTTCTCAGTCATGTGACTCCGGTCCTCCTCCATCCTCATTGGTGCCATCATGTGATCTATACAGGTCTCCTTGTAGACGGATAACTTTGGGAAATGAAAGTAAGAATGATTTGGATGGTATTGGTCACACAATAATAGGATGTGGATGTGAGGGGGGAATAGGAGGGTTGCTGGACATTTAGTAACTACTGCCCCCATGGGAACACATTTAGTTTGGACTGTTTATTGTTTGATACATTTTCAAGAACCGAGAACCCTCCTGCCAGATCAGAAATGTATTTTTCTCTGTTGAGTTTGTTTGGTTTCTGAACTGGTTTTGATGAGTTTTAGATCTGCAGACAAGGAATGATAAATGAAATCATTCCTTTGACTTCTTTGCTCTGAGGCAGTGCTGTGAGGTCAATGTATGATCATCATGAGGTCCAGGAAGGGGAACTTGCAAACTATTGGCCGGAGTTGCCGGATAATCAGGATAGTTTCCAGAACTCCGGCTGCAAAGCTCCAATCTCTGGCAGCCTGCTGACTGACAGGAGTGATGTCACTGTCACTCTCTGCACTAAGAGAAGGGATTGGATAGTTGGACAATGTTGCTGGTGGAGTAGAGAGTTGTGGGGGAGGAGTCTGTTCTCCTCCCTCCAATGGCAACCCAGGACCTGCAGACACTATGCATTTATGCTGGGCCTGCAATGTACCATCTGCTTAGGTGAATTGTGTCTCTTGTTTGTCCATGGAATGTTATCGATTTTAGATCTTATGTATCATATTGGACTTGTATTGATACATGGATGTTTTATAACAGTTGGTTTAAATCGTTTACGTTTGATACATTGGTGTTTGTGAATCTATGGGAGGTCTCCGAGGGAGTTTTTTTTTTTGCACGTCATTTTATATGTGGTTTCATGCAATCTTTGTTCTCTCAGCTGTCAAGTATTCCTGTACTATCCAGGACATTGTACAGAGTTATGGATAAGTTCCTGGGGCTCTAAATTCCAGCATCGGCACTTCCAGAGCCTGTGTCATGAAAAGGTATTGGACTGCCTTCCCAATACATAGCACTGACCCCTGACCACCCTCTAGGTCAGTGGTTCTCAACCTGGGGGTCAAACAACCCTTTCACAGGGGTCCCCTAAGACCATCAGAAAACACATATTTCCGATGTGTAAAGAGCAGCTACTGTGTAGAAAGCAGCTGCTGTGTTGAAAGCAGCTACTCTGTTAAAAGCAGCTACTGTGCTGAAAGCAGCAGTATTGGAGGTAAAACGACACTTCATGAATTATAATTACTGGGTAAATAATTTTATGGTTGGGGGTCACCACAACATGAGGAACTGTATTAAAGGGTCACGGCATTAGGAAGGTTGAGAACCACTGCTCTAGGTGATGCTGTGCAATCAGACCTCCTCTAAGAATGAGTGCCCACCAAGGGGTGAAGGATTGTCCTACTTCATTCCACTTGGTATCTTGAAAAATTATATTTAAGCAGTGAGATGGTAAGAAGGTGAAGGTTGTCTTCCTTTCCTGGCAGGAGTTCTGTAAGGAGGTCTGAAAAAAACAAGGGACCCCCTCTCTACCTGAGAGTCCCCCTGGGCCCTACAACCTCCTCTTCCCTCAAAGCCCTGCTGCCTGCCAACTTTACCAAGGATCCAGAACCTTTCAGCTACACAACCCCCACAGAGGCCCCAAAATTCTCAATCCCTTTACCCCCTCAGTGCTGAGCCCCACTAACCCCAAAAGGGTATTTATAGTCCATCAGTCTATCCCTTACCCCTCACAGACTATCAGCTCCTCTACTTCCCTCAGACCCCTCAGTATTTTCCTCCCTCTGACACCAATGATGGAACATATTCTTCATGGCCGGCTGGGGAATGTTTTCTTCCTCCTGACCAGCAATGTAAGGGGCTCTATGCTCCATACTCCTGACCCCGGCACTCCATCATTGTGTTGGCTGCATAGTGTAATGATTGCCCATTGGCTGCCTGTGTAGTGTCATCATTGCCCTTTGTAGGCCATGTATGGTCAGGATGGTCCTTGTCTTGTCTATTTATTGTCAGTGCTGTTTGTTTAGAGGACCATATTATTAGAATTTATCTCCACAATGAGGAGAATGTTCCGGCCCCGGAAGTGGGGGAATGTTCTGCCCCTGAAGGGGTTCATCTGGGTTCCCACACTATATATGTGTGTATCATCATCTGCTGGAGATAAAAGACGTCATAGTGACTATGGAGGAAGAGGACGGACATGACTATGGAGGAAGAGGACGGACGTGACTATGGAGGAAGAGGACGGACGTGACTATGGAGGAAGAGGACGGACGTGACTATGGAGGAAGAGGACGGACGTGACTATGGAGGAAGAGGACGGACGTGACTATGGGGGAAGAGGACGGACGTGACTATGGAGGAAGAGGACGGACGTGACTATGAAGAGGACAGACACGACTATGAAGAGGACAGACACGACTATGAAGAGGACAGACACAACTATGGAGGAAGAGGACGGACACGACTATGGAGGAAGAGGACGGACACGACTATGGAGGAAGAGGACGGACACGACTATGGAGGAAGAGGACGGACGTGACTATGGAGGAAGAGGATGGACACGACTATGGAGGAAGAGGACGGACGTGACTATGGAGGAAGAGAATGGACGTGACTATGGAGGAAGAGGACGGACGTGACTATGGATAAAGAGGATGGACATGACAGGGGTTACTGGGTGTAAATAGGAAATAACATCTTATTACCTCCTCTGCTGCCACTTCCACCAACGTCTCCTCTCTACTTCCTCCCAACTCACCTCTATCCTGGAACTTCCTGTCTGTACCTGACATCACTTCCTGTCTTCCATAAAGACTTCCTGTCTGGGTAGAAGTGACATCCCCACCTTGTGGAGCTCAGAGGAACTGCAGCCCCGAGAAGCATCTGGTAGTGTGACCCCGGCCTTGTGCTGGGTGTGTATGGACTGTAGATCCTTATAGAGGGGTCACCTCCACTCCCACCAAGGGGGACAGAAATATATGACTGCCTAGTCCAGCCTTTCCCAGCCAGGGGTCCTACAAAGGTTTCTAGGGGTTCCTTGAGCCATGAACAATTTCTGTCTCTCAGTAACAACTGATATCAATGATCTCTAAAGGGGGGCAGTCTTCCCACTGATGATAAAATGTCCTTCTCCCACTGACCACTGATATAAGGGGTCCTTCTCCCATTGGTCACCAATGTAAGGGACCACTACACTGACCACTGATATAAGGGGGTCCTTCTCCCATTGGTCACCAATGTAAGGGACCACTACACTGACCACTGATATAAGGGGGTCCTTCTCCCATTGGCCACCAATGTAAGGGACCACTACACTGACCACTGATATAAGGGGGTCCTTCTCCCATTGGCCACCAATGTAAGGGACCACTACACTGACCACTGATATAAGGGGGTCCTTCTCCCATTGGTCACCAATGTAAGGGACCACTACACTGACCACTGATATAAGGGAGTCCTTCTTCCATTGATCAACAATGTAAGGGGTCACTACACTGACCACTGATATAAGGGGGTCCTTCTCCCATTGGTCACCAATGTAAGGGACTACTAAACTGATCACCTATATAAGGGGGACCTTCTCCCATTGGTCACCAATGTAAGGGACCACTACACTGACCACTGATATAAGGGGGTTCTTCTCCCATTGGCCACCAATGTAAGGGACCACTACACTGACCACTGATATAAGGGGGTCCTTCTCCCATTGGTCACCAATGTAAGGGACCACTACACTAACCACTGATATAAGGGGGTCCTTCTCCCATTGGTCACCAATGTAAGGGACCACTACACTGACCACTGATATAAGGGGGTCCTTCTCTGATTGTTCACTACCACTACCTTGTTTTCCATGCTCTTGTAATCACCTGGGTGACCAGCGCTTCATTGAAGATAAACTGTCTCCACACTATCCTATCACAAAGGGGTTATTGGTTCCTTATGGAAAAGAAATAAAGTTAAATGAAAAAAAAATGTAAAGTTACACTCAAGCACTTAAACCCCTTTCCTGTTAAAATTTTGAGCCAAAAAATACACAATCATGCAAATGGAAATTTACATTTTGTGGGCGCTTACATATGAAAAAGTTGACTGCTCTGTGCATGTGTAAGCAGGTGCTTGTGGCATGGGATTTATTATATTGTGTGTTTTCTTTTATTATTTTTTGTTATGATTGCCTTGCTTGTGCTTTGTAAAACTGTACGTTGCAAGTTGTGTCAATTGCACGGTTTAGTTATCTATCCCTGCAGAGTTGGTAAATCCTGAGAAGCAAGGGTTTACTCTGCTACTCTCTTCTCCCATTGGACATCAATATAAGGGACCACTACACTGACCACTGATATAAAGGGGTCCTTCTTCCATTGGTCACCAATGTAAGGGACCACTACACTGACCACTGATATAAGGGGGTCCTTCTCCCATTGGTCACCAATGTAAGGGACCACACCACTGATATAAGGGGGTCCTTCTCCCATTGGTCACCAATGTAAGGGACCACTACACTGACCACTGATATAAGGGGGTCCTTCTCCCATCGGTCACCAATGTAAGGGACCACTACACTGACCTCTGATATAAGGGGGTCCTTCTCCCATCGGTCACCAATGTAAGGGACTACTAAACTGACCACTGATATAAGGGGGTCCTTCTTCCATTGGTCACCAATGTAAGGGACCACTACACTGACCACTGATATAAAGGGGTCCTTCTCCCATTGGTCACCAATATAAGGGACCACTACACTGACCACTGATATGAGGGTTCTTCTCCCATTGGTCACCAATGTAAGGGACTACTACATTGTGTGGGGTTGTCGCTGGAATGGTTTTCCTGGGGTTTTTTTGGGAGGTGCTGCCTTCTCCTGGGAAAACATAAAAAGGAGAAAGCTACTTCTAAAGAGTTCTCTATGCATGGGAAAGGAATAGGAGATGTACCAGCATGTGATTGATACTCAGCCTGAATCCCTATGTGGGAGCCCAGTCGGGGATCCAAGGTAATGGACTTGTGTTAGTGAAATGGACTTACAGACTAAAATACTTTCTCACCTGTTAAAGGTATGACTTCCTCATGGATCAGTTGGGGAGCACCAGGAACACAGATAAAAGGTCACTTTGAGGACTTTGTACAAGAATGTGCATGGAGGATGTCTCTGAGAATTGTTAGATTGCTAAATGTAACTATTTCAGTAAAATAACCTTGCTGCCATTTAAAATGCCTGATCTGAAATAATTTAAGGGATGCATACATGGTGTATCAAAAGAACAGGGCTTGAAAGGAGACAAGAGGAGCTAGTGAATTCTGTACCAATGTTCAACAAGCAGAGAACCTGTCTGGAGGAGGCCATATTGCCATTGTCAATGCCTACAATGAGAGTATCAGGTGCATAAGCAGCCAGCCAATTGGGAAGTGGGTGACATGACAGGGGTGACGGAGGCCCTGGTAGTGAAGAAGTGGGGGTGCTTAGTCTCTTTCCCTAGCGACTGGTCAGGACTGAACCTGCGATACAGGGTGCCCTAGAGACCTAGCCTGGGAGTGTCAGGCGATGGCGTGAGGCTTCATGAGAAGAATACGTATGGGATATGTACAGTTTAGCTTCCTAGAACCAAAGTCACTGGGAGTGAGGTGACCAGCTACTGAGTTGGTGGAGTCCAGTAGAAGCTCTTTGTTACCGGCTCAGAAATGTTGTACAATTTAAGAAAGAGAAGTACAGTATTCTGAAGCAAAGTGAGGAACCAGGTCCATAGAGATCAATGTGAGTGTTTCAGAAGTGTGCCATGGATTACAAAGAGTTAACTGTGTTCTAGAAGAAGAGCTTCATTTTTAGGATGGAGTGTCTCCTTAACTCAGTATCAGTGTGAAAGTCGACCTAAGCCCACCTCTGGGAGCACTAGAGAGAGGTCGTTCCAGGTTCAGCACTTGGGCACAGTAAGCCCCACCCACACTTTATATATTCCCATAGAAATTGGAGTGAGAGCAATAATTGTGGGCCATTATTCATTGGAGTGAGAGCAATAATTGTGGGCCATTATTCACGGTTAACTCTAAACTGATGACCTGTAAAGGCTTCTAAAGCGTCACCCATGAGCAATGCTTGGATACTGAAGTTTGTCGCCATTGCGCCAGCAAACACCATTTTGTGTTCAATAAATCTTTTATCATAATTTTACTTTTAACAAGATTGCAGTACTAAAAAAAATGCATGCATACCCATCATGAATACATGCTCGTGCACGAAACGCGTAGAGGAGGAGCCATAAGCGGTGATGTCACGCCGCCGAGACCACGAGGAGGTCCGGTGGCCATCTTTTTTGCTGTACATGGTCAGTGACAGTTCTTATGCTGTTTAATTGCTTTGCTTTACCTTTAATAAACGTTTATGGCTGAAAAGTACTACACTATGGGCATTCTTCTTTCTGGCTCTATATGATCCAATATCACATTAGAGCCCATACCTGGAGGACAGCAGCTGTGTGGCAGATTACCAGGGAGGAAGGAGATCTCTTGGACCTGACCAGGCTGCTGACTACCTTTTAAGGGGGACCTCCGGCCATATTTCATATACCATGTGTATTATGATCTGTCATCTGGTGAGTGTGCATTTTTAACATCCCTTTGACACATCATCTGAATGATCATCCGGGAACACACAGATTATCCACTAGAGACTATTTTGATCACATCAGTCACTAATATCAGTTTTGAACTGTAATATGCTCTCTACCTAGGGGAGTTTTGTGATATATTTATCATCTTTTAATATCACATGCATATATTGTCATATATGTGTATTGCATTTTATCACTTTATTTAGCTATCATATGTTTATGTATACATTCGTTTAGCGCTGCACCTTTTGTGTTGGATTTCATTTTTAGGATGGAGTGTCTCCTTAACTCAGTATCAGTGTGAAAGTGGACCTCAGCCCGCCTCTGGGAGCACTAGCGAGAGGTCGCTTCAGCTTTAGCACTTGGGCACAGTAAGCCCCGCCCACACTTTATATATTCCCGTAGAAATTGGAGTGAGAGCAATAATTGTGGGCCATTATTCATTGGAGTGATAGTGTCAGGAATGGACTTGCCTATAATGATGGGACTCACCTGCCTTGTGGGCTGCAGTACCAAGGCTGGCCAGCGGGTGCTCTCAACAACCAGAGACTCACCCCTGCAGTCAGCCAAACACCTGAAGCTGATTGCAGGGGTTGTATTTAAGGAATGGCCAGACTCACAGTCAAGGCCTTGGTGTGTGCTTCCATGGGCCCCTGTACCTTGTATCCTGTATTCCTGTCTGACTTGTTGCCGACCCTGCCTGATCCTGACCTCTGCTGACTTCTCCTGCTTGATCCCTGGCTTGTGACCCTGACCATTCTCTGCCTGACCCTCTGCACCGCACTGCCCGTGAGTTACTGAACCCAGCTTGTGACCCCGACCACTCTCCCGCCTGTTCCTGGTACCCCGTTTGCTACTGACCCGGCCTGCCTGACGACTCTTGCATTGTATGTATTGTTATCTGTGGGTGGTTTGGTTTGGTTGCACTGTGTTTATGTTTAGTTTTGCACTGCGTTTTGTATTGTTAGTCTTAATAAATTATATTGTTTATACCATATCTGAAGCCTGAGTTTCCCTGTGTCAGTCCACACACCTCTGGTTATACCTGGAGCCTTGACAGATAGCAATAATTGTGGGCCATTATATACGGTTAACTCTAAACTGATGACCTGTAAAGGCTTCAAAAGCGTCACTCATGAGCAATGCTTGGATACTGAAACTTGTCGCCATTGCGTCAGCAAACACCATTTTTTTGTTCAATAAATCTTTTATTATAATTTTTACTTTTAACAAGATTGCAGTAAAAAAAAATCAGAAAATAAAAGGTAGAAATCTAATTGGTCAGGAAAATGACTTGAGATATGAGTAATTATTAATTTGTGTACGATGCAATCAGGGCTGCTATTAGAAATCATGGGGCCCCGTAGAGCCTACCTGACAGGGCCCACTCCCAGAAAATACCAAAACAATATTTTCACTAAAATCATTATTAGGGGAAACAAACCCAACATGACTTACATAACTGTATTGAGTAATAAAGAAAGCTCTGTGTGTGGATGAGGCCTTGGGATTCATTCATATGGCCCATGGAGGAGATCGGGAATTTGTCTGGTTCTCCAGGTCAGATCATGGAGGAGAGACGGTTTCTGAAACCCTTTGACTAGCCAGGAGTATCTACTGGGATTATGAGGCCAGGAAGTCCCCAGAACAGTGGTGCATCTGCAGGAACATTGATTGGGCAGACACACCTTCACCAGCCAGGGATATGGAACTTGTTGGGCATACTTCTTATCATGCCTTAGCTGGTCCTCAAGAGCTGCATAGTGCAGCATTTGCCCATTTTGCTCCAGACTCTACTCACTTTATATTATTAACTTTTTATAATATTTCCATCTAAGAGGTGTCACTTGGTGACCTAGATCTGAGCTGGATCTGGGCCGGGACATTCAGAAACGAATGGTGTAATGTACTTTATGTATCCGGGCTTGTGGAACTGTTTCTGGGCATCCTGGTGGGCACGCCCTGGCTAATCACGACTTATTGTGGACATGTTTTCCAGCACATAGACGAGGGGGCAGGGTGGGGAATTCCAGAGACTACTAGCCAGACTGATATTGTCTAGCAGTTCATTATTGATTAAAGGTGCATTGCAATGTTTTTACTCCTTATCTTATCTATGCTAATATCCCCAAGAGGGGAATGTCTTCTTTTTTTGGTGGTACGGGACACTACTGTGGGGGGAGGGGGACCCTATAGTGGGGGGGTGGTTATGTGAAGGGGCAGAGGGCACTGCATTGGGGGGTAAAGAACACTACTGTGGGGGAAGGGGGGCAGAGGACACTGCTATGGGGGGCAGAGGACACTACAGTGCAGGGTGATTTGGAGAGGACACTACTGTGGGGGGGTGATGTGAAGGGGACAGAGGACACTACTGTGGGGGGGTGATGTGAAGGGGACAGAGGACACTACTGTGGGGGGTGATGTGAAGTGGAGCAGAGGACACTACTGTGGGGGGGTGATGTGAAGAGGAGCAGAGAACACTACTGTTGGGGGTGATGTGAAGGGGCAGAGGACACTACTGTGGGGGTGATGTGAAGGGGACAGAGGACACTACTGTGGGGGGTGATGTGAAGGGGAGCAGAAGACACTACTGTGGGGGGTGATGTGAAGGGGACAGAGGACACTACTGTGGGGGGTGATGTGAAAGGGACAGAGGACACTACTGTGGGGGGGTGATGTGAAGTGGAGCAGAGGACACTACTGTGGGGGGTGATGTGAAGTGGAGCAGAGGACACTACTGTGGGGGGTGATGTGAAAGGGACAGAGGACACTACTGTGGGGGGTGATGTGAAGAGGAGCAGAGAACACTACTGTTGGGGGTGATGTGAAGGGGCAGAAGACACTACTGTGGGGGGTGATGTGAAGGGGACAGAGGACACTACTGTGGGGGGTGATGTGAAGGGGGGCCGAGGACACTACTGTGGGGGGTGATGTGAAGAGGAGCAGAGGACACTACTGTGGGGGGTGATGTGAAGAGGAGCAGAGAACACTACTGTTGGGGGTGATGTGAAGGGGCAGAAGACACTACTGTGGGAGGTGATGTGAAGTGGAGCAGAGGACACTACTGTGGGGGGTGATGTGAAGTGGAGCAGAGAACACTACTGTGGGGGGTGATGTGAAAGGGACAGAGGACACTACTGTGGGAGGTGATGTGAAGTGGAGCAGAGGACACTACTGTGGGGGGTGATGTGAAGTGGAGCAGAGAACACTACTGTGGGGGGTGATGTGAAAGGGACAGAGGACACTACTGTGGGGGGTGATGTGAAGAGGAGCAGAAAACACTACTGTTGGGGGTGATGTGAAGGGGCAGAAGACACTACTGTGGGGGGTGATGTGAAAGGGACAGAAGACACTACTGTGGGGGGTGATGTGAAGTGGAGCAGAGGACACTACTGTGGGGGGTGATGTGAAAGGGACAGAGGACACTACTGTGGGGGGTGATGTGAAGAGGAGCAGAGAACACTACTGTTGGGGGTGATGTGAAGGGGCAGAAGACACTACTGTGGGGGGTGATGTGAAGGGGACAGAGGACACTACTGTGGGGGGTGATGTGAAGGGGGGCCGAGGACACTACTGTGGGGGGTGATGTGAAGAGGAGCAGAGGACACTACTGTGGGGGGTGATGTGAAGAGGAGCAGAGAACACTACTGTTGGGGGTGATGTGAAGGGGCAGAAGACACTACTGTGGGGGGTGATGTGAAGGGGACAGAGGACACTACTGTGGGGGGTGATGTGAAGGGGGGCCGAGGACACTACTGTGGGGGGTGATGTGAAGGGGGGCCGAGGACACTACTGTGGGGGGTGATGTGAAGGGGGGCCGAGGACACTACTGTGGGGAGGTGATGTGAAGGGGGGCCGAGGACACTACTGTGGGGGGTGATGTGAAGGGGACAGAGGACACTACTGTGGGGGGGTGATGTGAAGGGGACAGAGGACACTACTGTGGGGGGTGATGTGAAGGGGACAGAGGACACTACTGTGGGGGGTGATGTGAAGGGGACAGTAGATACTACTGTGGGGGGGGGGTGATGTGAAGGGGGGCAGAAGACACTACTGTGGGGGGTGATGTGAAGGGGACAGAGGACACTACTGTGGGGGGTGATGTGAAGGGGACAGTAGATACTACTGTGGGGGGGGTGATGTGAAGGGGGGCAGAAGACACTACTGTGGGGGGTGATGTGAAGGGGACAGAGGACACTACTGTGGGGGGTGATGTGAAGGGGACAGAGGACACTACTGTGGGGGGTGATGTGAAGGGGACAGAGGACACTACTGTGGGGGGTGATGTGAAGGGGACAGAGGACACTACTGTGGGGGGTGATGTGAAGAGGAGCAGAGAACACTACTGTTGGGGGTGATGTGAAGGGGCAGAAGACACTACTGTGGGGGGTGATGTGAAGAGGAGCAGAGAACACTACTGTTGGGGGTGATGTGAAGGGGCAGAAGACACTATTGTGGGGGGTGATGTGAAGGGGACAGAGGAAACTACTGTGGGGGGTGATGAGAAGGGGGGCAGAGGACACTACTGTGGGGGGTGATGTGAAGGGGGGCCGAGGACACTACTGTGGGGGGTGATGTGAAGGGGGGCCAAGGACACTACTGTGGGGAGGTGATGTGAAGGGGGGCCGAGGACACTACTGTGGGAGGTGATGTGAAGGGGAGCCGAGGACACTACTGTAGGGGATGATGTGAAGGGGGGTTGAGGACACTACTGTGGTAAGGTGATTTGAAAGGGAGCAGAAGACACTACTGTGGGGGGTGATGTGAAGGGGGGCCGAGGACACTACTGTGGGGAGGGTGATGTGAAGGGGGGCCAAGGACTCTACTGTGGGAAGGTGATGTGAAGGGGGCAGAGAACACTAGTGATATAAAGATCTATATAGAGGAATAGGGACCTCCTTCCTCCTGCCGGTGACATCTCTAGTGATATAATGATCTATATAGAGGAATCAGGACCTTCTTCCTCCTACTGGTGATCCCTCTAACAATATAAAGATCTATATAGAGGAATCGGGACCTCCTTCCTCCTGCTGGTGACCCCTCTAGTGATATATAGATCTATATAGAGGAATCGGGACCTCCTTCCTCCTGCCGGAGACCCCTCTAGTGATATATAGATCTATATAGAGGAATCGGGACCTCTTTCCTCCTGCTGGTGACCCCTCTAGTGATATATAGATCTATATAGAGGAATCGGGACCTCCTTCCTCCTGCTGGTGACCCCTCTAGTGATATAAAGATCTATATAGAGGAATCGGGACCTCCTTCCTCCTGCCGGAGACCCCTCTAGTGATATAAAGATCTATATAGGGGAATCGGGACCTCCTTCCTCCTGCTGGTGACACCTCTAGTGATATAAAGATCTATATAGAGGAATCGGGACCTCCTTCCTCCTGGTGACCCCTCTAGTGAATTATCCTAGAATTATATTCGCTCTCCCCACTGCCTGGCCACACTTTTTGCTCAATTCACAATTATCTGAAAAAGTACCCCTAAAATTATTTTCCTCTGTAGTGCTGGCCAACAATGTACCCCCAATGTTGTACTCAATGGATTCCTTTTCCCTGGGTGCATTATTTTACATTTAGAAACATTGAACTGCAATTTCCACTTTTTTGACCAATCTTCCAACAATGCCAGATCCTGTTCCATGTTACAGACACCTCCAGGGATATCCTCCCTATTACACACCTTTGTGTCATCAGCAAAGAGACATCCCCTTACCCAACAGCCCTTTAGTTCTATCCCTTACATATAGAATAAATAGAACATGTCCCAGTACAGAACCTTGGGGTACACCACTAGTGACTGCTCTCTGTTCTGAGTGAACCCCATTTACAACCACTCTGGTATCTCTCCTTTAGCCAGCTGCACATCCACTGAACCACCCAAGGTCTAAGTCCTAGCTCGTCCAATGTTTGTATTAGATCGTTATGTGGACTGTATCACATGCCTTGCTGAAATCAAGATAAGCCGTGTCCACAGCACCACCCTGGTCCAAAACATTGGTAATATAGTCACATAATTCAGTCAGATGAGTCTGACATGATCTGCCCTTAGTAAAGCCATGTTGCTTTGGATCCAGCATGTTGTGTGTTTTTAGGTGATCAATGATCCTTCTTTTCAGAAGAGATTCCATTAACTTCACTACCACCGATGTTAGACTCACTGGCCTGTAATTGCCAGCTTCTACCTTGCTGCCCTTCTTGTGGATAGGTACATTAGCTGTCCACCAGTCATGAGGAACTTCTCCTGTTAGAAGTGATCGATTAAATAGATCATTTACTGGTCCAACAACCAGACCTCAAAGTTATCTGAGATCTCTGGGATGATCCATCAGGACCCATTGATTAATTAATCTTTAATGGAGCCAGTTCCTCTGCTGCCTCTGTCTCTGGAAATCCTAAAAATGAAACATCATTACTAGAACCAATATGATTTCCCAACTTGTTATTGTTAGTATAATTTATTTCTGAGAAGACTGAACAAGAGTCATTGTTTAAGTGGTTTGCTACATCCAGGTCTGTGAGAGCTTACACCACAAAATGTACTCAGCCAATGAAAGGTAATAACACCATTTTTATTTTTCTCCTGCTATCAATGGCCAACCCGGTCCCACACTTCATCCATGTCTTTGGTGACCTCTGATCTCCTTAGGAACTGTTTGTTCCATGATGAAGATCAGCCATGGAGTATATCTGAGGTGTATATCAGGGTGTGCTTCTTCCCCACATGAGAGCTGGGATGTCCAGCAACATTCATCTAGAAGACATTTCCCGCACTCAAGGCACTAATACACCTCCAGGGCTGTGTGGGATCCCTGATGTACAGGAAGACAGGACTTCAGTGAGGAACATTTCCCTCACTCGGGATAAGAAAGTGGCTTCTCCCCCATGTGCAATCTCTGATGTCTGGAAAGATGGGACTTCCTTAAAAAACATTTCCCACACTCAGGACAGCAATACGGCTTTTCGCCCGTGTGAGACCTTTGATGTGTAACAAGTTCTGATTTTTGTACAAAACATTTCCCGCACTCAGGACAGGAATACGGCTTTTTCCCCGTGTGAGATCTCTGATGTTTGTAGAAATTGGACTTATCCGAAAAACACTTTCCGCACTCAGAACAGGAAAATGGCTTCTCTCCCGTGTGCAATCTGTGATGTTTGTAAAGACTGGACTTCTGTGAAAAACATTTCCCGCACTCAGGACAGGAATGTGGCTTCTCTCCTGTGTGCAATCTCTGATGTATGGAAAGATTGGACTTCTGTGAAAAACATTGCCCGCACTCAGGGCAGGAATATGGCTTCTCACCTGTGTGAGATCTCTGATGTGTGACAAGCTTTGATTTTTTTTGAAAATATTTTTCACATTCAGAACAGGAATACAGCTTCTTCCCCGTGTGCAATTTCTGAGGTCTGTACAGACTGGACTTCTGTGAAAAACTTTTCCCACACTGAGGATAGGAAAACGGCTTTTCACCTGTGTGAGATTTCTGATGTGTGACAAGTACTGATTTTTGTTTAAAACATTTCCCACAATTAAGACAGGAATACGGCTTTTCCCCCGTGTGCAATCTCTGATGTCTGTAGAGAGTGGAATTCCTCGTAAAACATTTCCCGCACTCAGGACAGAAATATGGTTTTTCTCCCGTGTGAGATCTCTCATGTGTGACAAGATCCGACTTTTGTATAAAAAATTTCAAGCACTCAGAACAGGAATACGTTTTTTTCCCCTTGTGAGATCTTTGATGACTGTAAAGGTTGGACTTGGGTGAAAAACCCTTCCCGCACTCAGTAAAGGAAAACCTCTTCTCTGTTAGAAGGCCGGCCCGGTCCCACACAGTCTGAGGTTCCTCAGGATACGAGGAATCCGATGGTCCATCTACACTGGGTGGTGCCGGATGGACATTGGAGGGAGCCGGGTTTTCTCCTGGACTATACTGTGTGATGTCCTCATCTTCTACTTTCCAGTCTGGAGACAAAGTGAGACAATCCTCGGAGGTTTTCCTCATCTCCCGGCCATGGACTAAAATACAAAGACAAAGAGGATTACTAGACAGGAGCTGATTGGTTCCCTCAAACAAGGACTCTGCCCACATCAGGCAGCTTGGTCTCTGAGGAGCTTACAATTCCACCCTCAAGGGAACTAGGAAATGGCTCCTCTGATCTCCTACCAGGTCATTTCTTTATTCATGGACCTTAGTCAAAGAGTGAGGAAACAACCAGAACTGTCTTTTATAGGAGGGACAGTGATGAGGGGATTATAGGACGAGGGTCCCCACCCCCTCTATCACTCATCGCCATCTTCCCAACACAAGAAGTACTGCACTTCCTTATTTAGTCCATGATTTAGTCATGAAGAACAGCGGGGCTGAGCCCCACCAGAGGTCAGAGAGTGAGGATGGGGGGAGAACAACCAAGATGAAGAGTGGACTGATCCGGAAGACCACCATCATTGGGGTATTGACTCCTCCTTCATTATCACTTTCTGTTTAAGCTTACAATGTTTAAGGAACATATAATTGTACTCCAATTAAAACAGCCTCTCTCAACCGGGGTGCCACCAGAGGTCTTCAGGGGTGCCGTGGGGAGATTGGCTATCACTTAAGCCCGAGCTCCCGATCCCCAGCCACAGTGTATGTCGGCACTGGGAACCGTCACACAGCTGAGCAAAGTGAAAGCAAAGGGGAGTGTCTTCTGTGCTCTCTGCTGAGTGATGGAAGCTAATATACTGTAACTTTTTATAATGCCGTATACATGTTCCTGTGTGTGTGTACATGTATGTGTGTACATGTGTGTGTGTGTGTGTACATGTGTGTGTGTACAGTGCATCCAGAAAGTATTCCCAGCGCTTACCTTTTGCTACATTTTGTTATGTTACAGCCTTATTCCAAAATAGATCAAATTAATTTTTCCTCAACATTCTACAAACAATACCCCGTAATGACAATGTGAAAGAAGTTCATTTTTAAATCGTTGCAATTTATTAAAAATAACCCCCCCTCCCCCCCATGTACAAACGTATTCCAAGCCTTTGCTCAATCCTTTGTTGAAGCCCCTTTAGCACCAATTCCAGCCTCAAGTCATTTGGAGTATGATGCTACAAGCTCGGCACACCTATTTTTTGGGCAATTTCTCCCATTCTTCTTTGCAGTATCTCTCAAGCTCCATCAGGTTGGATGGGGAGCGTCAGTGCACAGCCATTTTCAGATCTCTCAAGAGATGTTCAATCGGGTTCAAGTCTGGGCTCTGGCTGGGCCACTCCAGGACATTCACAGAGTTGGCCTGTAGCCACTCCTTTGTTATGTGGGCTGTGTGCTTAGTGTCTTTGTCCTGCTGAAAGATGAACCGTCACCTCAGTCTAAGGTCCAGAGCGCTCTGGAACAGGTTTTCATCAAGGATGTCTCTGTACATTGCTGCATTCATCTTTCCTTCAATCCTGACTAGTCTCCCAGTTCCTGCCACTGAAAACCATCCCCACAGCATGATGCTGCCACCACCATGCTTCACTGTAGGGATGGTATTGGCCAGGTTGTGAGCGGTGTCTGGTTTCCTCCAGATATAACGCTTGGCATTCAGGCCAAAGAGTTGAATCTTTGTTTCATCAGACCAGAGAGTTTTGTTTCTCATGGTCTGAAAGTCCCTGAAGTGCCTTTTGGCAAAACTCTAGGTGGGCTGCCATTTGTCTTTTACTGAGGAGTGGCTTCCGTCTGTCTACTCTACCATACAGGCCTGATAGGTGGAGTGCTGCAGAGATGGTTGTTCTTCTGGAAGGTTCTCCTCTCTCCACAGAGAAATGCTGGAGCTCTTTCAGAGTGACCATTGGGTTCTTGGTTACCTCCCTGGCTAAGGCCCTTTTCTCTCGATCGCTCATTTTGGCCGGGCGGCCCGCTCTAGGAAGATTCCTGGTGGTTCCAAACTTCTTCCATTTACAGATGATGGAGGCCACTGTGCTCATTGGGACCTTCAATGCTGCAGAAATGTTTCTGTACCCTTCCCCAGATCTGTGCCTTGATACAATCCTGTCTCGGAGGTCTATAGACAATTCCATGGACTTCATGGCTTGGTTTGTGGTCTGACATGCACTGTTACCTGTGGGACCTTCTATAGACAGGTTTATGCCTTTCCTAATCAGGTCCAATCAACTGAATCTCCCCCAGATGGACTCCAATCAAGTTGTGGAAACATCTCAAGGATGATCAGTGGGAACAGGATGCTCCACAGCTCAATGCTGAGTGTCATGGCAAAGGCTGGGAATACTTATGTACATGGGGGGGGGGTTTTATTTTTAATAAATTGCAAAGATTTCAGAACAAACTTATTTCACGTTGTCATTATGGAGTATTGTTTGTAGAATGTGGAGGGAAAACATGAATGGAATCCATTTTGGAATAAGGCTGTAACATAACAAAATGTGGCAAAAGTGAAGCGCTGGGAATACTTCCTGGATGCACTGTATGTGTGTATATATGTGTGTGCGTGTACATGTGTGTGTGTATATGTGTATGTGTACGTGTGTGTGTATATATGTGTGTGCGTGTACATGTGTGTGTGTATATGTGTATGTGTACATGTGTGTGTGTATATATGTGTGTGCATGTACATGTGTGTGTGTATATGTGTATGTGTACATGTGTGTGTGTATATATGTGTGTGCGTGTACATGTGTGTGTATATGTGTATGTGTACGTGTGTGTGTATATATGTGTGTGCGTGTACATGTGTGTATGTGTATGTGTACGTGTGTGTGTGTATATATGTGTGTGCTTGTACATGTGTGTGTGTATATGTGTATGTGTACATGTGTGTGTGTATATATATGTGTGCGTGTACATGTGTGTGTGTATATGTGTATGCGTGTACATGTGTGTGTGTATATGTGTATGTGTACGTGTGTGTGTGTATATATGTGTGTGCGTGTACATGTGTGTGTGTATATGTGTACATGTGTGTGTGTATATATGTGTGTGCGTGTACATGTGTGTGTATATGTGTATGTGTACATGTGTGTGTGTATATATGTGTGTGCGTGTACATGTGTGTGTGTGTATATGTGTACTTGTGCGTATGTGCACGTATGTGTGTGTACATGTGTTTGTTTTTATATGTGTGTATATGTATTTTACTTTGAATCTCGACCCCCTATTCCTGTCCTATCAGAACTGCTTTTTTAGGACTTGTTCATAACAGCAGCAAGGACTGCTGCTCCTCTGAAAAGCAATCCATGCTCAGATCGCTATTCAGAGGCATTTGACAGGTGGTAAAGAGGCAATATGTTGCCTCGAAACCACCTGGCTTAACCCCGTAAAAAGCAGCATCAATCACCACACCACAACTGTATGCAAAGCACACACAGTTGTGGAGTGGTTGTAGTTCAACCCCATTCTCCTGGAGGTATACTTCCAGCCTCAGCAACAGCATGTGTATACCCCCAGCTGCTGTTTCTGCAGCTAAAGGGGGAGCAGTTGGGGGTTGTAAAAGCAGCTCAGTTGTGTGGTTTTTATCGCCCTCCAACCTCAGAGGAGAACAGGCCCTTGGTTCACATCTGTTTGGCTGTGTGTAGGACAGCCCATTCATTTCAATGGGCTGCCCGACCCGCAGAAATGCAGGGAAAGTCGTCCCTGACCTTAGTTTTAAAATTGCACCACACCAAAAACACCTCACGTATTCCAATATGTATGGGGTAATCCTAAAGAGCAGAGCATTTGTCTGCGTGTCAGGTATGAGCGCGATTTCACGTACGTTCTGCGACACACAGTAATGTGAACCAAGCCTTGGACAGGGGTACCTCGTGACTATGGACTATACAACACTGAGCACTACTGTATATATTATCAGAATTACATAATTGACAATACAGAGTATATAGTGCAGGGGTCAGGAGTATGTAATGTACAACATAGAGTATATAGTGCAGGGGTCAGGAGTATGTAATGTACAACATAGAGTATATAGTGCAGGGGTCAGGAGTATGTAATGTACAACATAGAGTATATAGTGCAGGGGTCAGGAGTATGTAATGTACAACATAGAGTATATAGTGCAGGGGTCAGGAGTATGTAATGTACAACATAGAGTATATAGTGCAGGGGTCAGGAGTATGTAAGGTACAACAGAGTATATAGTGCAGGGGTCAGGAGTATGTATTGTACAATATAAATTATACAATGTAAGGGTCAGGACTCATATTAGTATTCAGTAATCAGTGGAAGCTTAAGTGTTTCCTGTAGACAAGTTGCAGAGGTCCCACACCGCTGCCTCCCATCTCCTGAGACTGCACTCAGTGACTTGGGTCTGAGACACTACAGACATATCCCTCCACCCGGCACAGCCAGCAGACTACAGAGCAACTAACTCTGGGAGAATTGTTCTGTCAGAGATCTTACTAGACCTGGGAATGTAGGAGACCCAAGACACACGCTCCAGGTCCCTAGGTCTAGTAACGTCTATGGTGAAAATGAACATTTTTCTGCCAGCTGAACCCCAGAATCTCCATAAATCCAGTCTAGATACAAAAATTGTGTCTGCAGCACAGAGAAGGAAGATTATCCGAGAGAAATCCAGGAATACAGGACGGGGAACACAGCTCAGGAAAGTGACCAGGGGATTACAGGCTGATATCACCCAGTCCCCGCCCTACTCTGGACCAATCAGTGAGCAGTATGGGTGGAGGAATGGATTTAGTGTTCATGACCCACCTGTGCTGATCTCTGTAGGAGTGTCCTCCTCTATAAATGTCCCCGTTATTCCATCCTCCTCCATAGACTGCTGATCATCCCTCACATACGCCTCTTCTTCTTCTGATTTCACCTCAACTTTTATATCTATCAGATCTTCACCCTAAATCATGAGATGGATTGAAAATAACATCTGTAAAATATATGCTTGAATATTGTAACATTCACCCCAAAAATCCACACATTTCCTCAAGTCAATGTTTTAGATGCTCTGTCCCACCAACCTTGTAGTGGTGGGGGATGGTGGGATCTTCCTGTGTGGAATCCCGGGAATACAGAGGACGGGGACATCTCTCTGGTGGGTTCCTGGTATTAGGCGGCTCCATCATATCCTTGTGTCCTTCTGAAAACTCCTCCATCACTCCATACTCCTCATCCTCCTCTTGTATCTCTTTTTTAACCTCAACTTTAGGATCTCTCAGGTTTCCACTCTGAATATATAATAAAAATGACATCAATGGTAACAATGCAGATAATGTACAGATCCTAATGATACTATCAGTGATTGTTCCTCATCTACCTGATGATGGTGAGGGATGGTGTGACCTTCCTGTGTGGAATCCCGGGAATACAGAGGACGGGGACATCTCTCTGGTGGGTTCCCATGACTGGATCCATCTACCTGATGATGATGAGGGATGGTGTGACCTTCCTGTGTGGAATCCCAGGAATACAGAGGACGGGGACATCTCTCTGGTGGGTTCCCATGACTGGATCCATCTGTAGGAAACACACACACTGACTGAATCCATTGTTTCTATGTGTTTATCAGATGATGGGGGATCTAGGTGGATCCTCCGTACTGCTCTCTCCTTTACAATAAAGTCTCCTCTTACCCGGTGATGTGAGGGGCGGCTGATTGTCCATCATGACGTCCTTGTAGAGATCCTTGTGTCCTTCTAAATACTCCCACTCCTCCATGGAGAAATAGACAGTGACACCCTGACACCTTATAGGAACCTGACACACACAATGATACAGTCACCATCCAGACACATCCCTTGTCTGTTACTGGAGAATGTCCCAGAATTCCCGGCACCGCTCACCTCTCCTGTCAGCAGCTCCATCATCTTCTTGGTGACTTCTAGAATCTTCTGCATGTTTTGTCTCTCAGGGTTTAGGGAGTCACATGGAGGCACTGTGATGGTCATATGATCACCTGACTTCAGAAGAGGAAATCTCTGTATTGAGGAACCAATAGGAATATCATGTTAGAATCCCAGAATCCTCCTCACCTCTCTGGTCAGGTCTGTGTATTAATAGAGATAAGAGTGATGTCATGTGACCTCCCAGAATCCTCCTCACCTCTCTGGTCAGGTCTGTGTTTTATTAATAGAGATAAGAGTGATGTCATGTGACCTCCCAGAATCCTCCTCACCTCTCCGGTCAGGTCTGTGTTTTATTAATAGAGATGAGAGTGATGTCATGAGACCTCCCAGAATCCTCCTCACCTCTCCGGTCAGGTCTGTGTTTTATTAATAGAGATAAGAGTGATGTCATGTGACCTCCCAGAATCCTCCTCACCTCTCCGGTCAGCAGGTAGATGATCTCCAGGGTGAGGTTTAGTATCCTCTCAGGCATATGACTCTGGTCCTCTTCCATCTTAATAGATATGGCCATGTGATCCATGCAGGTTTCCCTGTAGACAGAGAATTATCTGTACTATATTGTAGAATATTAGGACAGGAATTTAAGGGGTTATTAGGCAAGCTGCCCTCAGTGGGAACTGGCACATGTGTAGGAACCTGCTTCCCTCTGATGTCATATTTGTAAATATCTGTTGCTTGGTAAATATCATATAGATTATTAGTTATAGACAGGTACTTCCTGTCCCTGCTAGAGGGATCAGAAACCCCAGATTGGAGGACTATGGTATCTCATAAAGGGGAATTTCCAGGAAGAAGACACAAAATTGGACCACAAAACGTTCCTTGGAACATCTGTGTCTACTGCATTTCATCCCAACCAGAAGCAGGGACTAGTAGGCAAGTGTTCCTTTGTTCTAATAGTTTGACTGTAGCGGCTTCTGTGTGTATCTGAAGTCTGGTGACATAAGTGTCTCTGTCCTATTGTTATTATCTCACATGCACAGTGCCAGATAGCCAGGTCTGTGCTACTATATGTGTATTAGTCACATTGTAGTATATTATTAGGTGAACCTCTTTATTTAACCGTCTCCTGCCGGCCATATAAGGAAATGACGGGCGCAAGGCGGTTTTCTCATTCTAGGAGGACGTCATATGACGTCTTCCCACTGTAATCGTGTGCGCGTTCCCCCGGGGGGTGTGCAGCATGGCGATCGGTGGTAGGCTGTGTCCCTTGGACACAGCAGATCACCGATCAATGGAAAGAGCCAATGACATTGGCTCTGTCATGTGATCAGCTGCGTCCAATCACAGCTGATCACATGTAAATAAGGAAATGCTGGTTATCGCCATTCCTCTCCTCACGAGCTGTCACGCTGGCAGCTCATGAGGAGAGCCAGTAATCGGCATTCCTCAGAGGGGACATGAGCACTGATGATCAGTGTGCCCTGATGATCAGTGTAGCCCCATCAGTGCCACCTGTCACTGCCTATCGATGCCACCTGTCAGTGCCCATCAATACCACCTGCCAGTGCCCATCAGTGCACATCAATGCCACATATCAGTGCCTACTAGTGCACATCAATGCCACATATCAGTGCCCATCTGAGCTGCCTTTCAGTGCCACCTATCATTGTCAGTCAGTGCCGTCGCCTATCAGTGCCAGTCAATGCCGCTTTTCATTGCCTGTCAGTGCCGCCTAACAGTGCCACATAACAGTGCCAGTCAGTGCCATATATTAGTGCTGTCTTTCAGTGCCCACCAGTGATGCCTGTCAATGCCCATCAGTGCCACCTACCAGTGCCTCCTCATCAGTGCTGCCTATCAGTGCCGCCTATCAGTGCCCATCACTGCAGCCTCATTAACGTACATCAGTGAAGGAGAAAAATCACTTGTTTACAAAATTTTATAACAAACTAAGAAAAAACTTTTTTTTTTTTCAAAATTTTCAGTTTTTGGCTTATTTAGCAAAAAAATAAAAAAAACCCAGGTGATTAAATACCACCAAAAGAAATCTCTATCCGTCTCAAAAATGATAAAAATGTCATATGGGTACAGTGTTGCGTGACCGCGCAATTGTCATTCAAAGTGAGACAGCACTGAAAGCTGAAAATTGGCCTGGACAGGAAGGGGGTGAAAGTGTCCTGTAGGCAAGTGGTTAAATAGAGGTTCTATGAAGCTCCTGGTAGCTTAGATAACAGCTGTTCCTTCTGGTCTGGGATTCCACAGCTAGCTTTAGTTCAGGGCTCAGTAAACAGAATAGGGTAGAGCCAGATTAGGCATTTGATGGCCCATAGGTAGGTAGAGGTTTGACTGAATGGCAAATTAGAAGCTGTTCGGGACTGAGAAGCACACACATGGCCATGAAGCCCACACATGGCCATGAAACAGCTTTTGGTTCAATTGTCCAATTTCTTTTGGTCCCTCAAAAAAGGGGGATGGCTACTCTTAAGAGCTGTAATTCCTAAACCCTTCCTCCAATTTGGATATATATGCCCTCAAATTACACCTGAGAGTGTGCACTTTCAGCCCATATCCATTATAGAACTATAGCTTGAATACGTTTTGGTAAATACCTGAGTGTGTGTGAGTGTTACTGATTTTGTTTTTTTACCATACAATGTTGTATTATTTCTATACTTAGGAGTATCTATTTTCTTTTGATTGTTATATACTGGGTGCAGTAGTCCCCCTCCTCACAATAATTTTCCTTGGATTAATGGTTAATTTAATGTTGTTATCTCCTTTATTTAGGGGTGGAAGGAGAGCTCTGTACTAGAGGCGTGGTTTGGGTAGAATTTAGGGTAGAGTTCATTTTTGGTTGTAAACTGACCTGTGAGATATGCATTCCTGAACCCTGCATCCTCTTCATAACAAACTCCTGAACTCTGCATCCGGTGCGTAATGCACTCCTGAACTCTGCACCCTGTGCCTAATGCACTCCTGAATGCTAAACCCTGTGCGTAATGCACTCCTGAACCCTGCACCCTGTGCGTAATGCACTTCTGAACCCTGCACCCTGTGCGTAATGCACTCCTGAACTCTGCACCCTGTGCCTAATGCACTCCTGAACCCTGCACCCTGTGCGTAATGCACTTCTGAACCCTGCACCCTGTGTGTAATGCACTCCTGAACCCTGCACCCTGTGCGTAATGCACTCCTGAACCCTGCACCCTGTGCGTAATGCACTTCTGAACCTTGCACCCTGTGTGTAATGCACTCCTGAACTCTGCACCCTGTGTGTAATGCACTCCTGAACCCTGCACCCTGTGCGTAATGCACTCCTGAACCCTGCACCCTGTGCGTAATGCACTTCTGAACCCTGCATCCTGTGCGTAATGCACTCCTGAACCCTGTACCCTGTGCGTAATGCACTCCTGAACCCTGCACCCTGTGCGTAATGCACTTCTGAACCCTACACCCTGTGTGTAATGCACTCCTGAACTCTGCACCCTGTGAGTAATGCACTCCTGAACTCTGCACCCTGTGCGTAATGCACTCGTGAACCCTGCACCCTGTGCCTAATGCACTCCTGAACTCTGCACCCTGTGCCTAATGCACTCCTGAACTCTGCACCCTGTGTGTAATGCACTCCTGAACCCTGTACCCTGTGCGTAATGCACTCCTGAACCCTGCACCCTGTGCGTAATGCACTTCTGAACCCTACACCCTGTGTGTAATGCACTCCTGAACCCTGCACCCTGTGCGTAATGCACTCCTGAACTCTGCACCCTGTGCGTAATGCACTCCTGAACTCTGCACCTTGTGCGTAATGCACTCCTGAACCCTGTACCCTGTGCGTAATGCACTCCTGAACCCTGCACCCTGTGCGTAATGCACTTCTGAACCCTACACCCTGTGTGTAATGCACTCCTGAACTCTGCACCCTGTGCGTAATGCACTCCTGAACCCTGCACCCTGTGCGTAATGCACTCGTGAACCCTGCACCCTGTGCCTAATGCACTCCTGAACTCTGCACCCTGTGCCTAATGCACTCCTGAACCCTGCACCCTGTGTGTAATGCACTCCTGAACTCTGCACCCTGTGCGTAATGCACTTCTGAACCCTACACCCTGTGCGTAATGCACTTCTGAACTCTGCACCCTGTGCGTAATGCACTCCTGAACCCTGCACCCTGTGCGTAATGCACTCCTGAACTCTGCACCCTGTGCGTAATGCACTCCTGAACCCTGCACCTTGTGCGTAATGCACTCCTGAACCCTGTACCCTGTGCGTAATGCACTCGTGAACCCTGCACCCTGTGCCTAATGCACTCCTGAACTCTGCACCCTGTGCCTAATGCACTCCTGAAAGCTATACCCTGTGCGTAATGCACTCCTGAACCCTGTGCGTAATGCACTCCTGAACCCTGTGCGTAATGCACTCCTGAACCCTGTGCGTAATGCACTCCTGAACCCTGCACTTTGTGCGTAATGCACTCCTGAACCCTGTGCGTAATGCACTCCTGAACCCTGTGCGTAATGCACTCCTGAACCCTGTGCGTAATGCACTCCTGAACCCTGCACTTTGTGCGTAATGCACTCCTGAACCCTGTGCGTAATGCACTCCTGAACCCTGTGCGTAATGCACTCCTGAACCCTGTGCGTAATGCACTCCTGAACCCTGCACTTTGTGCGTAATGCACTGCTGAACTCTGCACCCTGTGCGTAATGCACTGCTGAACTCTGCACCCTGTGCGTAATGCACTGCTGAACTCTGCACCCTGTGCGTAAGACACTCTGAACTGTACCACTCCTGGATTTAACATTTCCCCTTTAAGATCCACTTATGACATTTTGCCAACACCCACAATTTGACACAGAATACATAATGTGTCACGTTGATACCCATGGATGGGGGTAGTGTGAGTTCCTACACTTATTCTCTGACGAAAAAAAGCCCTGGGTATGATCAGGGCAGCCATCAAAACATTTGGGGCCCCATTCACAGCTTTAGGCCTGACCACCAACATTTTCCAGCTGTCCCACAAAGTCCTTCAGTACACCCACTTTTACTTTGACACTCTTACAACCTAATATGAAAATGAAAAGTGTATTTTAAGCTATTCAAGATTTAACAGTAAGGATATAAATTTTGGTCAAAGATCAGAAAAGGGACAGCCACATATATTCAGCAAAGAGACATTGCCATATATTTAGCAAAGAGATGTCCCAATCCAGCAAAGAGACAGCTCCATATATTCAGCAAAGAGATGTCCCGAAATATTCAGCAAAGAGATGGCCCAATCCAGTAAAGAGATGTCCCCATATATTCAGCAAAGAGACAGCACCATATATTCAGAAAAGAGATGGCCCAATCCAGTATAGAGACGTCCCCATATATTCAGCAAAGAGAGGGCCCCAATCCAGCAAAGAGAAATCCTAATATATTTAGAAAAGAGATGGCCCAATCCAGCAAAGAGAAATCCCAATATATTCAGCAAAGAAATGGCCCAATCCAGCAAAGAGACATCCCCAAATATTCAGCAAAGAGATGGCTCAGTCCAGCAAAGAGACATCCCCACATATTCAGCAAAGAGATGGCCCAATACAGTAAAGAAACATACCCATATATTCAGCAAAGAGAAAGTCTCATATATTCAGCAAAGAGATGGCCCAATCCAGTAAAGAGACATCACCATATATTCAGCAAGAGACAACCCAATCCAACAGACATCCCCATCCAACAAAGAGACAGGTACAGCACAGGCCAACATCCAGCAACATTGTCAATCAATTTACCATTGTGATTTTAACAACTTGTCTCCAGACCAGTCCACAGTGAGCACTGAGCAGTCCTGCAGGCGACACGCAGTGCAGCTCTTCCGCATGGCTGAGCTGCGATTGGCGTGGCACCCAAGCCAGAATCCGGTCTGCAGGGAGAGGTGGGGTGCAGATGATAACACTCCACATTCTGCCTGCAGCTGGAATTAACTGAGCTGCATAGGCTCTGTTAGGGATCCGGGTATGACCAGAAATGTGTGGGAACACAGGCGTAGTCAGGGCTGGAGAGGTGGAATGGTCAGGCAGGCCATTAGGTACTGTACAGGGCGCGGGATCTAAGTGCCAATCTGCTTATTCACCAGGGCCCCTGATGGTGGTGATGGACTTGGAGCAGACTGAGACCAGGTCGCGACCCCTGAGTATGTCCGGCAACGGTAAAGAGCGTCGTCAGAGGTGTGCGGGGAAAGGAGCCTGACGTGAAGAGGCTGGCAGACCTGGTAACAGGGACAGATCCGTGCGGGATGGATCGTCTGGGTAGCGTCAGGCGTAGTCAGGTAGACCAGGTCAGCAACGTGCGGGCAGTGAGGTACCGGAGGAGCAGGCAGAGAATAGTCAGAGTCACAAGCCGGGTTCAGTAACTCACGGGCAGCGCGGTACAGAGGATCAGGCAGAAGGATGGTCAGGGTCACAAGCCGGGTTCAGTAACTCACGGACAGCACAGTACAGAGGATCAGGCAGAAGGATGGTCAGGCAAGCCAGGGGTTAAACAGGAGATGGTCAGCAGACGTCAGGATCAAAGCAGGGTCAGCAGATAGGCAGGAACACAGGATACCAAGTACAGGGGGCTCATGGGAAACAATACACCAAAACCCTGACTGCAGGTCTGGCCATTCCTTAAATACACCTCCTGCAATCAGCCTCAGGTGATGGCTGATTGCAGGAGTGAGCTTCTGGTTGCTGAGAGCACCTGCTGGCCATCCCTGGTACTGCAGCCCACAAAGCAGGTGAGTCCCACCACCAGTGGTGAATCCATTCCTGACAGGCTCACTCCAAAGCCACCCTGCTTTAGGAATTGCTAGTTATTACAGCAGCAAGAACTCGCTCGTGTTGGTTGGGGACTGTGTGGTTGCAACATTTCAAAAAGTTTTTTTAGGGTGTTAGTATGCATGTGGTTCTGTAAGAGGTAGATTGTTAATGGTATACTTTAAATAACCATATACTGTATAAGAGCTGTAGATGCTATTGTTAAAGGAAAACAAAAGTGAACAAAAAAAACACTGGTAGTAACAATAAACACATATATTGCACCCAAGGTTTTATAGGAAGGCTGTACACATGAACTAGGTGAACAAACTGCATAGCAAGGAGATGGTGGAAAATCATTACATACTTATAAATGAAGCAATGAAGTTGTTCCATACAGTATGTACAGGAGACGAGTGTGAAAGATGGAGGGTTTGAGAGCAAGCATTGTGCAAATTATATATATATATATATAATATACACACTGTATATACACTATATTGCCCCAAGTATTGGTCGGCCTGCCTTTCCACGCACATGAACGTTAATGGCCCCCCAGTCTTAGTCCGTAGGGTTCAATATTGAGTTGGCCCCGCCCTTTGCAGCTATAACAGCTTCAACTCTTCTGGGAAGGCCGTCCACAAGGTTTAGGAGGGTGTCTATGGGAAGGTTGGACCATTCTTCCAGAAGCACATTTGTGAGGTCAGGCACTGATGTCGGGGGAGGAGGCCTGGCTCACAGTCTCCACTCTAATTATTCCCAAAGGTGTTCTATGGGGTTGAGGTCAGGACTCTGTGCAGGACAGTCAAGTTCCTCCACCCCAAACTGGCTCCTCCATGTCTTTATGGACCTTGCTTTGTGCACTGGTGTGCAGTCATGTTGGAACAGGAAGGGGCCATCCCCAAACTCTTCCCACAAAGTTGGGAGCATGAAATTGTCCAAAATGTCTTGGTATGCTGATGCCTTAAGAGTTTCCTTCACTGGAACTAGGGAGCCAACCCAACCCCTGAAAAACAACCCCACACCAGAATCCCCCTCCACCAAACTTTACACTTGGCACAATGCAGTCAGGGAAGTACCATTCTTCTGGCAACCATCAAACCAAGACACATCCATCTGCTCTAGGGTCCAGTGGCGGCGTGCTTTTCACCACAGCATCTGACACTTTGCATTGCACTTGGTGATGTAAGGCTTGGATGCAGCTGCTCAGCCATGGAAACCCATTCCATGAAGCTCTCTACACACTGTTGTTGTGCTCATCTGAAGGCCACACCAAGTTTGGAGGTCTTTAGCTATTGACTCTGCAGACAGTTGGTGACTTCTGTGCACTGTGCACTTCAGCATGCGCTGACCCCGCTCTGTCATGTGACGTGGCCTACCACTTGGTGGCTGAGTTGCTGTTGTTCCCAGTTGCTTCCACTTTGTTATAATCCCACTAACAGTTGATTGTGGAATATTTAGTAGCCAGGAAATGTCACAGATGGGGTCACGGTCTCCCCCCTCACCTGCTCTTCCTTCCTCCCCCTCCCCTCAGTTCAGGTGGCTTGCAGCTGCTCCCTCCTCGCTCCCCTTTGATCATCCCCCCTCCCTTCCCCTTGCAGATTCCTAAGGTCCTGCACAAGTCTACATCAAAGGCTGTGCAGGACGGAAGGGAACGCCCCCTGTGGTGCGGTTAGCACCGCTCCTCAGTGAAGCCGCGGAGGAGTCGGACATCCCGCTGGGCCTGCACATGGATTCTTCATGTACAGGACACCGGGGTGTCTGCATGCCCCCTCGTGGGTGCAGTGCGGGCACGAGGCTTCCCGCACTCTGCGCCCGCCGGAGACAAAGGCCACGCTCCCTGAGCATGGCCATAGTGAGGGGACGTGCCTCGCTGTCCCAGCAACCCGACGCTGGGCTGGCTGTTGCAACCAGGAAGCATCCTGCTCTGGCATAAGAGGACCGGAGCGGAACCCGGGAGGTTGTTGGTCCCCTGCACATCACTGAGAGTAGCTGTTGGGAGGTCTGAGCTGAGGCCAGATCCCGCTGAGTACTCTGCTGATCCCTGGGGGCTAGAGGTGCCTACTATCCGCTGTGTGCCAGAGGGTACTCCTGCCTGCTATCCGCTGTGTGCCAGAGGGTACTCATGCCTGCTGTCCGCTGTGTGCCAGAGGTTACTCCTGCCTGCTGTCCGCTGTGTGCCAGAGGTTACTCCTGCCTGCTGTCCGCTGTGTGCCAGAGGGTACTCCTGCCTGCTGTCCGCTGTCTGCCAGAGGGTACTCCTGCCTGCTGTCTGCCAGAGGGTACTCCTGCCTGCTGTCCGCTGTGTGCCAGAGGGTACTCATGCCTGCTGTCCGCTGTGTGCCAGAGGGTACTCATGCCTGCTGTCTGCTGTGTGCCAGAGGGTACTCCTGCCTGATGTCCGCTGTGTGCCAGAGGGTACTCATGCCTGCTGTCCGCTGTGTGCCAGAGGGTACTCCTGCCTGCTGTCTGCTGTGTGCCAGAGCATACTCCTGCCTGCTGTTCACTGTGGGCCAGAGGGTACTCCTGCCTGCTATTCCCTATGTGTCAGAGGTTACTCCTGCCTGCTGTTCGCTGTGTGCCAGAGGTTACTCCTGCCTAAACCGTGAGTGCTCATATCCTCCTGTCTGAATTACCCCCCTTGGATCTCCATATTGTCCCTGCCTGGACTGCCCGTTGAATCCCCCTATTACCTTGTCTGGACTGCCCCCACTGAATGCTCCTATTTTCCCTGCCTGGACTGCCCGTGAATCCCCCTATTACCTTGTCTGGACTGCCCCCTTTGAACACTCATACCTTTTCTGCCTGGATTGCCCCATTGAACCTCCCTATTACCCTTGCCAGAACTGCCTGCCTGGATTAATACTTGCTCAGGCCATCGCTACCCAAATTGCCCTATCGTGGGCCGAATTACAACTGTTTTGGGCTCCTCCCCTCTCTTCCCCCTTTTTGGGTACCCGGACGCTACCTTCCTACCCTGATTGAGTGTCTCCCCTATTTCAATAAAACTTTGTGTGTTTATCATCCTCCGTATGCATTCTGTGCTGCCTACGCTTCCGTCACAGATGGACTTATTGCACAGGTGACCACCTATCACGGGACCACGCTTGGAGTCACTGAGCTCCTGAGAGCGACCCATTCTTTCACCAATGTTTGTAGAAGCAGTCTGCATGCCTAGGAGCTTGATTTATTAGACCTGTGGCCATGGAGGGGATTGGAACACCTGAATCACATGGTTTGGAGGGCGGGCCCAATACTTATGTATGTATATATAACCCCCAAGCACTCTGTGTTTGTCCAGATAATGTGAAGTTAATTTATAACCATTCCATTTAGCCCTGTGTTGATCTAAGCTCTGGAAAATCAAAAGTGTAAACTCACCACATAAACAAGTGAAGGTTATGTTCACATCTGTCCATGTAGGGAACGCATGCAAAAATAGCACGCTTTTGCCACTTGCACAGATATGCGCTGCCCTTTAGCAGAGGTGCATCAGTACCATTAACTGTTGACGGCACACCACGTATCTGGAAACGAACATGCCAAACTACATGGTGCCGCAGCATCCCGTGGTTCAGTCTGGCACACTTTTGGAAAAAATGTAAGGATTTATTTTCTGTGCCGCTTGCATGTAGGGAAACCCATTGAAAGGAATAGGCTGCCCTACATGTGACACGTGAAAAACATGCTTGGTAGCACCTGTATGTGTAAACCTGAGCCTAACTGTGGGTAAACACAAAATAACAGTCCTCCATGAGCATAAATTATTCATCTGTGTTCATACAATAGGGCTGCCATGCAAATAGCTGTGAACACTGCACTCTGCTCCGTTTATTGAGGACTGCTATTTTGTATGTAGAATGTTCAGTGGATGTAAGGAGTTTATACTTTTCATTGTACAGAGTTTGGATAACAGGAGGTTAACCGTATGCCGCCCAGCCACTGTACATAAACGGCGGCAGGGCGGCACTCGCAGGCAAAACCACGTTTTAAAGCGTGTGTTTTGTAAACAAATAGGAGGCGCGCGCGAGGCGTGCGGCCGCCCTATCTGTCCCGCCGATCACCGCCGCAGATGTGAGTCGCCGGGTCACAGCCGTTCCTTAACGGCTGTTTCCCGGCGATTGGTGGCAAACAGTGACAGACAGCACAGCTGCAGTAGCTGTGCTGTCTGTCACTTCCCTGTCAGCTCGAGGATGAGCTCATCGAGAAAGAACAGTTTCTCTTTCTCGATCAGCCTTGTCCCGCCCAGTACACCCCCCACCCCCTAGTAAAACACTCCCCTCACTCCTATAACCCTTCCCTGCAAAATAAAGTTAACCCCTTCCTCCCCAGTGCCATTAGTACAGTGTCAGTGTTTTTTTTTTGCACTGATCACTGTATTAGTGTTTTTGTGGATGTCAGTGACCCCAAGTCAGTACCCCCCAATGTCAGAATGTCCACCGCAGTCCCGCCATAAGTCCCTGATCGCTGCCATAATTCACTGATCGCCGCCATTATTAGTATAAAAAAAACCCTAAAAATCCCAGTATCTTTCCCGCCATTTGTAAACGCTATAACTTTCACGTAAACCAATTAATTTACACGTATTGGGTTTTTTTTTTTTAGCAAAGACATGTCGCAGAATACATTTTGGCATTATGACTGAATTTGATTTTTAAATTTTTTTTTTACTGGACATGTTTTATAGCAAAAAGTCCAAAATATAGTTTTTTTTCCCTCAAAATTGTCAGCCTTTTTTTTTATAGCGCAAAAAATAAAAACCGCACAGGCGATCAAATACCACCGAAAGAAAGCTCAATTTGTGGGGGAAAAAAGGATGTAAATTTCATTTATGTACCGTATTGCATGACTGCGCAATTGTCCGTGAAACTAGCGCAGCGCTGTATAGCAGAAAAATGTCGTAAATTGCAGTATTTATACCATAGTTTGTAGACGCTATAACTTCACACAAAGCAATCAATATACACTTATTGGGATTTTTTGTTACCAAAAACATGGAGCAGAATACATTTTGGCCTAAATTTATAACCAACTTTGAGTTTACTATATATTTTTTATAGCTGAAACTAAAAAATATTGTTTTTCTTAAAAATTTTTGCCCTTTTTTTGTTTATAACGTGAAAAATAAAAAGCGCACAGGTGATCAAATACCACCGAAAGAAAGCTCTATTTGTGTTAAAAAAAGGACGTAAATTTAGTTTGGGTGCAGCATTGCATGACCGCGCAATTATCAGTTGAATTAGTGCAGCGCCGAGTAGCAAAAAGAGGCCTGGTCATTAAGGGGGGTAAATCCTCTGGAGCTCAAATGGTTAAATGGAATGCTTATAAATGAAGTTCACATTATCTAGACACACACACACAGAGTGATTGGGGGATGCTTATACAATATGATGTGTGTCAG
>NW_028319688.1:115000-174494 GCF_062004578.1 Staurois parvus | reverse complement strand
GGGATCTGTTGATTGGGGAGCATATTGGATCGGACTCCGATCCATTCTGCTCAATCTGCAGATCGGATCCATCCTGCGGGGATCGTCGGCTTTCTTCACAACTTACCTTTTTGTAGAGCGGGGCAGACTGACCATTTGGAAACTCGGGCACTGCCCGAGGGCCCGGGGTCAGTAGGGGGTCCCATGAGATGCCCCTGGTACCTTTTGCATAGGCTTTTTTGAGTTTGGGCAAGGACACAGGGGCCCCATGATCCCCTATTGCCCGGGGGCCCCATGAGTTGTCAGTCCGCCCCTGGTCCGGTGTCACCCAGTGCGGCGCGCACCCCCCACACCTGCCTCGGGACACCACTGGTGAGCTGCAATATATGACATTTTTGGTTTGGGGTTTAAATATCAGGACTGGCCCTTTAAGAGCGCCGCAGTCCCTCATGATAGTCCTTCCTCGTCCTCCTTGGCTCTGTGTTAGTGAATAGGAAGCGGATTTCCTCCTCTAATGAAGCTTGTTGTGAGTCCCAGGCATGAATGTAATACAAAGCAGCATTAAGTAGTCCTGATGAAGAGGCCGATCAATAGGCGTTCTGGGGGGGGGGGAGGGGGGGAGGTTTTCCCTTGAAAAGCCGCACTGACCGCGGACACGAGTGCTTTGTGTTTTCAGGGTCTTTTTAAAAAGCGCAGAGAGCGCCCCCCCCCCTCCCCCGCCCAGCCTGCCACACGCCAAGCCTAATCCCCACTCACTCCATGCTACCTACCATATGCTCCACGCCGCGGCCATTGTCTCCCCCCCGTAATATAGACATTTCCCCCCTTTAATGAACCGCCGGGGAATTCGCTCAATATAGGCCGAGCCTCAGATGTGCGCCGCCGCTGAATGAAAGGCCATTATTTTTTCCCTTTAATCTTTTTTTTTTTTCTTTAATTAGATTGGAAGGTGAAAATTGTAGCATTTTAATAGGAAAAAAAAATCAACGACTCATAAAAAGCAGCCAATCGGTCAGAGGAGAAAAATAAATATTTTGTAGCATTCGCAGTACGTCAAGTCTTTATTTGTATCAAATCGCGGCCCAGCGCCCGGAGCGCGTAACGGAACGTTTGTCTGAGATAATCTGCCCGGTCCCTGAGCAACCCCGAGAAGTCCTGATCCCAGGGAAGGGAACGGAGATTGTATATCGTGTGCTTGGATAGAAATGCAAATGAGGAACTCTGGCTCCTCCCCTTCAGTCTTGCAAAGGTGTACCAGCTCCTCCCCTTCAGTCTTGCACAGGTGGACCTGCTCCTCCCCTTCAGTCTTGCACAGGTGTAGCTGCTCCTCCCCCTCGGTCTTGCACAGGTGTAGCTGCTCCTCCCCCTCGGTCTTGCACAGGTGTAGCTGCTCCTCCCCCTCGGTCTTGCACAGGTGTACCGGCTCCTCCCCTTCAGTCTTGCACAGGTGTAGCTGCTCCTCCCCTTCATTCTCGCACAGGTGTACCGGCTCCTCCCCTTCAGTCTTGCACAGGTGGACTGGCTCCTCCCCTCCAGTCTTGCACAGGTGTACTGGCTCCTCCCCTTCAGTCTCGCACAGGTGTACCAGCTCCTCCCCCTCAGTCTTGCACAGGTGTATCGGCTCCTCCCCTTCAGTCTCACACAGGTGTACTGGCTCCTCCTCCTCAGTCTCGCACAGGTATACCGGCTCCTCCCCCTCAGTCTTGCACAGGTGTGCCAGCGCCTCCCCTCAGTCTCTCACAGGTGTACTGGCTCCTCCCCATCAGACTCACACATGTGTGCCAGCTCCTCCCCCTCAGTCTCGCACAGGTGTACCAGCTCCTCCCCCCCAGTCTCGCACAGGTGTACCGGCTCCTCCCCCTCAGTCTCGCACAGGTGTGCCGGCTCCTCCCCCCCAGTCTCGCACAGGTGTGCCGGCTCCTCCCCCTCAGTCTCGCACAGGTGTGCCGGCTCCTCCCCCTCAGTCTCGCACAGGTGTGCCGGCTCCTCCCCCTCAGTCTCGCACAGGTGTGCCGGCTCCTCCCCCTCAGTCTCTCACAGGTGTGCCGGCTCCTCCCCCTCAGTCTGCGGCACGCACAATCACTCTTTCATTGGGGCAGGTCTCATTCCATGTACAGCTGGCTGGATCAGATGACGGGCTGAGCTGAGGGTTACTGAGGTAAATGACACTCTTCTATATTTATCCTGTCCCCTTACTCATGTATTTACCACCCCCCTGAGAGCATGACATCAGCTCATGTCACTCGCCCAGGAGGTCCCCGGGGCCCCGAGATCACAGGTGTTGGCTGTATGATCTAATCACTGGCAATATGTGACAACCTTCACACTGCTGGAGAATCTGTTCTTACTCTGTATGTATGGACTCTGCACAGTCCCACTTCTCCTGTCCTGGATGCCGGGTGTCATTCTCTGTATCTGTCTCCATTCTGTATGTATGGACTTTGCACAGTCCCACTTCTCCTGCCCCGGATGCCGGGTGTCATTCTTGGTATCTGTCCACATTCTGTATGTATGGACTCTGCACAGTCCCACTTCTCCTGTCCCGGATGCCGGGTGTCATTCTTGGTATCTGTCCCCATTCTGTATGTATGGACTCTGCACAGTCCCACTTCTCCTGTCCCGGATGCCGGGTGTCATTCTCGGTATCTGTCCCCATTCTGTATGTATAGATTCTGCACAGTCCCACTTCTCCTGTCCCGGATGCCGGGTGTCATTCTCGGTATCTGTCCCCATTCTGTATGTATGGACTCTGCACAGTCCCACTTCTCCTGTCCCGGATGCCGGGTGTCATTCTCGGTATCTGTCCCCATTCTGTATGTATGGACTCTGCACAGTCCCACTTCTCCTGTCCCGGATGCCGGGTGTCATTCTCGGTATCTGTCCTTATTCTGTATGTCTGCACTGATAATACATTCCAGGTTCTAGAAAGCTTTGACCAATCAGCAGCCCAGGAATCATCTCTGCGGGATACATACTGTACAATGCTTTTTTCACCAGATAAAGATTTGGCCAATCATTGAGCTCTGTATCCCGTCCCTGTGCTGGGATTGGCTGGACTGTCTTTGTCTTGAGGATTCAGCACCCTTCATATAGAACTGTCTTCTTTCCTCTGAGGAAGCAGATTTAATACCGGGAGGCGTGTTGGGAAGTCTCCGCCTCCCTCGGCATGTGTCAGCTCATTGGTCGAATCTTCATTTAATATTGATATAGAAATAATCTGCCTGAGCCGATCCAGGAGATGGGAGACACTTGGAAGACTTTGTTTTTGGAAATGTTAAGAAAACTTTGTAATACAAAGTACAAAACTTTACACCGCAATGTAATATAAAGTACAAAACTTTACACCGCAATGGAATACAAAGTACAAAACTTCACACCGCAATGTAATACAAAGTACAAAACTTTACACCAAATGTAATACAAAGTACAAAACTTCACACCGCAATGTAATACAAAGTACAAAACTTTACACCGCAATGTAATACAAAGTACAAAACTTCACACCGCAATGTAATACAAAGTACAAAACTTTACACCAAATGTAATACAAAGTACAAAACTTTACACCGCAATGGAATACAAAGTACAAAACTTTACACCGCAATGTAATACAAAGTACAAAACTTTAAACCAAATGTAATACAAAGTACAAAACTTTACACCAAATGTAATACAAAGTACAAAACTTTACACCAAATGTAATACAAAGTACAAAACTTTACACCGCAATGTAATACAAAGTACAAAACTTTACACCAAATGTAATACAAAGTACAAAACTTCACACCGCAATGTAATACAAAGTACAAAACTTTACACCAAATGTAATACAAAGTACAAAACTTTACACCGCAATGGAATACAAAGTACAAAACTTTACACCGCAATGTAATACAAAGTACAAAACTTTAAACCAAATGTAATACAAAGTACAAAACTTTACACCAAATGTAATACAAAGTACAAAACTTTACACCGCAATGTAATACAAAGTACAAAACTTTACACCAAATGTAATACAAAGTACAAAACTTCACACCGCAATGTAATACAAAGTACAAAACTTTACACCGCAATGTAATACAAAGTACAAAACTTCACACCGCAATGGAATATAAAGTACAAAACTTTACACCAAATGTAATACAAAGTACAAAACTTTACACCAAATGTAATACAAAGTACAAAACTTTACACCGCAATGGAATACAAAGTACAAAACTTTACACCGCAATGTAATACAAAGTACAAAACTTTAAACCAAATGTAATACAAAGTACAAAACTTTACACCAAATGTAATACAAAGTACAAAACTTTACACCGCAATGTAATACAAAGTACAAAACTTTACACCAAATGTAATACAAAGTACAAAACTTTACACCGCAATGTAATACAAAGTACAAAACTTTACACCGCAATGTAATACAAAGTACAAAACTTCACACCGCAATGTAATACAAAGTACAAAACTTTACACCAAATGTAATACAAAGTACAAAACTTCACACCGCAATGGAATACAAAGTACAAAACTTCACACCAAATGTAATACAAAGTACAAAACTTTACACCAAATGTAATACAAAGTACTAAAGTTCACAATGCTAAATAATACAAAGTAATAAACGTTACAATACAAAGTACAACACTTTACACCCAGGGGCGGACTGACAACTCATGGGGCCCCCAGGCAATAGGGGATTATGAGGCCCCTTTGTCCTTGCCCACACTCAAAGCACACCCAAAAAAGCCTATAAAAAGTACCAGAAGCATTTTATGGGGCCCCCTACTGACCCTGGGCCCTCGGGCAGTGCCCAAGGGCTCAAATGGTCAGTCCGCCCCTGTTTACACCGCAATGTAATACAAAGTAAAAAATTATATAATTCTACAAAATCTTTTGATTCTACTTCATCCAAGTGCGCCCTCACGGAAGAAAAATATATTTTAAAAATATTCTTCCCAAATATATTGACATTGATTTGAAATGCTACAATTTTGGTCGTATTCATTATATATACTGTATGTTGAAATGCGTTTTTTAACATATTACAAAATATATGAACACTATTTTGAAAAAGATATATTTTTTAAATATATTCTTCAGATTTTTTTTTTTAACATATCAAAAAGTCATTTTAACATATATCTGTAAATGCGTTCCAAAAAATGTAGATTAAATGTATTATTAAAGACATGCAGCATTTTTGAAAATGTATTTTTTTAAATATTTTTCATAAATTTTGTAATATATAAAACAACACCTTTCAACATGATATATATATCTGTTTCCTCTTCTCTTGTACCAAATTGTATTGTAAGGCTACGTTCACACTAGCCTTGTGTGCAGGCGGCAGAGAGGTGTTTGGTAAGCTTCCCAAACGCCTCTGCCAATTCTGCACATTACAGCACATGGTGCTGTTCTAACGGGAGCGTTTGCGTCGCGTCGCGTTGCGTCACGGCAAAACGGACGCCTCTGGACGAGTCAGGAGGCTTTGAAGCCTCCTATTCTTGTCTATGGTGCCGCTCCGCAAACGCCCGGCCGGCGTTTGCGGTGCGGTTGCGACGCGGTTGCGGGGCGTTTGCGCAGCGGTAACACCACTCAAACTGCATTATAGGCGTTTGTGGGGTGTTATTAACGCTCGGCAAATGCCTAGCAACTGCCGCTAAACCACGCATGCGGCGTTTGCGGAGCGTTTGCCGAGCGTTAATAACGCTCTGCAAACGCCGGACCAACGCTTGCCAAACGCTATAGGGGCGTTTGGCAAGCGTTGGCAAAACAGCCTAGTGTGAACGAGCCCTTACTGTCATGTCTGCCTTCATGTTGTAAAGTGCTGAGCAAACTGTTGGCGCCATATAAATCCTGTATAATATAATCATTGTATATATATATATCTGTATAATATAATCATTGTATATATATATATATCTGTATAATATAATCATTGTATATATATACAGTCATGGCCGAAATTGTTGGCACCCTTGATATTTTTCCTGAAAATCAAGTATTTCACACAAAAAAGGTATTGCATTAACACATGTTTTGCTATACACATGTTTATTCCCTTTGTATGTATTGGAACAAATATAAAACAGAGGCAGAAAAGCAAATATGACATAATGTCACACAAAACCCCAAAAATGGGCTGGACAAAAGTATTGGCACCCTTAACTTAATATTTGGTTGCACACCCTTTGGAAAACATAACTGAAATCAGTCGCTTCCTATAACCATCAATAAGCTTCTGACACCTCTCACCCGGAATTTTGGACCACTCTTCCTTTGCAAACAGCTCCAGGTCTCTCTTATTGGAAGGACACCTTTTCCCAACAGCAATTTTAAGATCTCTCCACAGGTGTTCAATGGGATTTAGATCTGGGCTCATTGCTGGCCACTTCAGAACTCTCCAGCGCTTCTTTGCCATCCATTTCTGAGTGCTTTTTGACGTATGTTTGGGGTCATTGTCCTGCTGGAAGACCCAGGATCTTGGACGCAAACCCAGCTTTCTGACACTGGGCCCTACAGTGCGACCCAAAATCCTTTGGTAATCCTCAGATTTCATGATGCCTTGCACACAGTCAAGGCACCCAGTGCCAGAGGCAGCAAAACAACCCCAAAACATCATTGAACCTCCACCATATTTTACCGTAGGTACTGTGTTTTGTTCTTTGTAGGCCTCATTCCGTTTTCGGTAAACAGTAGAATGATGTGCTTTACCGAAAAGCTCTATCTTGGTCTCATCTGTCCACAAGACGTTTTCCCAGAAGGCTTTTGGCTTACTCAAGTACATTTTGGCAAACTGTAGTCTTGCTTTTTTATGTCTCTGTGTCAGCAGTGGGGTCCTCCTGGGTCTCCTGCCATAGCGTTTCATTTCATTTAAATGTCGACGGATAGTTCGCGCTGACACTGATGCTCCCTGAGCCTGCAGGACAGCTTGAATGTCTTTGGAACATGTTTGGGGCTGCTTATCCACCATCCGGACTATTCTGCGTTGCAATCTTTCATCAATTTTCCTCATCCGTCCACGACCAGGGAGATTAGCTACAGTGCCATGGGTTGCAAACTTCTTGATAATGTTGCGCACTGTGGACAAAGGCAAATCTAGTTCTCTGGAGATGGACTTGTAACCTTGAGATTGTTGATATTTTGCCACAATTTTGGTTCTCAGGTCCTCAGACAGTTCTCGTCTCCTCTTTCTGTTGTCCATGCTTAGTGTGGCACAGACAGACACACAATGCAAAGGTTAAGTGAACGTCTCTCCTTTTTATCTGCTTTCAGGTGTGATTTCTATATTGCCCACACCTGTTACTTGCCCCAGGTGAGTTTACAGGAGCATCACATGCTTGTAACATTCTTATTTATCCGCAGTTGTGAAAGGGTGCCAATACTTTTGTCCAGCCCATTTTTGGAGGTTTGTGTGACATTATGTCGAATTTGCTTTCTTTCCTCCCTTTTTTTGTTTTGTCCCAATACACACAAAGGGAATAAACATGTGTATAGCAAAACATGTGTTAATGCAATACGTTTCGTGAGAAATACATGATTTCCTGGAGAAATATCAAGGGTGCCAACAATTTCGGCCATGACTGTATATCTGTATAATATAATCATTGTATATATATATCTGTATAATATAATCATTGTATATATATAAATCCTGTATAATATAATCATTGTATATATATATATCTGTATAATATAATCATTGTATATATATATATATCTGTATAATATAATCATTGTATATATATATATCTGTATAATATAATCATTGTATATAAATCCTGTATAATATAATCATTGTATATATATAAATCCTGTATAATATAATCATTGTATATATATATCTGTATAATATAATCATTGTATATATATATCCTGTATAATATAATCATTGTATATATATATATCTGTATAATATAATCATTGTATATATAATATATATATATCTGTATAATTGAAATATATGGAATACGGACAAAATTGTAGTATTTCAAATATATGTCAATATATTTGGGAGGAATATATTTAAAATGTGAACAGAAATACAATCTGATCATTTTCTGTGTTGTTTTTGTATGATGGGTTTCTTGTCCCGTGTCACATGTGCGGTGAGGAAGGGCCGCGGCTCCTCGACATGCTACATGTTCACGCCTGGTGTGACCCCGTGATTGCCATACTACCTTGCCGCCATGGCATGCAGTGACCGTGGTTGCAGTGCGGTTGTGGCACAGCCTGGTTGAGCTGCATTAGTTGCGCCGCCAAAGCATCCTGTTGTTTAGGTGTTTGCTGTCACGACTTTGTGGCCCCAGCTGTATGTGGCTGTTTTTTAGTGTTTAGGCAGGGGGGCAGTAAAACCATAGCTCAACCTCCCGGTTTTACTGACCCCCCCAGCCACATGTGCGAACAAAGCCTTAGGGCTCCTTTAAAGTGCTTTGAAGTTTTGAACACCATTGACACCCATGTCTGTTACAGTAACGTCTTCGCACCGGCGCCTCCCGGCCCTTTAAGAGTTTCAGAAGCCGGGAGGTGGGGCGGGGTGTTAAGGGTCATGTGACCGCCGTGATTCGCTGTCACGGCAGTCACATGATCGGAAAAGGTCTCGATCGAAAGGGGAGATCGGGACCTTTCTGTGAGTCACGGACACGTGTGCTGGGAGCGTGCAGCAGATATGTATTTTCTAATTGCGCGCAAATATGCGGCCGCTCGGCGTCACGGCCCAGACCCCGAGAGGCCTCATATTTACGTGTGCTCAGAGTCAAGGGGTTAAGTCATTTATTTGGATGCACTTTGCGTGCGCTTTTTTATGCGTTTGCATAATGTTAGGGCTCATTCACACGTGAGGTTGAGGGGCGGTAAAACCCTACCGTTGAGCCACACTTTTACTGCAGGAGACGATCTGAGACTGCAGACATAGTACAGGAAATGGTCAGAGACTGCAGACATGATACAGAAGACGGTCAGAGACTGCATACATGGTACAGGAGATGGTCAGAGACTGCAGACATGGTACAGGAGATGGTCAGAGACTGCATACATGGTACAGGAGATGGTCAGAGACTGCAGACATGGTACAGGAGATGGGCAGAGACTGCAGACATGGTACAGGAGATGGTCAGAGACTGCAGACATGGTACAGGAGATGGTCAGAGACTGCATACATGGTACAGGAGACGGTCAGAGACTGCAGACATGGTACAGGAGATGGTCAGAGACTGCAGACATAGTACAGGAGACGGTCAGAGACTGCAGATGTGGTACAGGAGATGGTCAGAGACTGCAGATGTGGTACAGGAGATGGTCAGAGACTGCAGACATGATACAGAAGATGGTCAGAGACTGCAGACATACTACAGGAGACGGTCAGAGACTGCAGACATGATACAGGAGATGGTCAGAGACTGCAGACATACTACAGGAGACGGTCAGAGACTGCAGACATGATACAGGAGATGGTCAGAGACTGCAGACATACTACAGGAGACGGTCAGAGACTGCAGCCATGATACAGGAGATGGTCAGAGACTGCAGACATAGTACAGGAGATGGTCAGAGACTGCAGACATAGTACAGGAGATGACCAGAGACTGCAGACACAGTACAGGAGATGACCAGAGACTGCAGACATACTACAGGAGACGGTCAGAGACTGCAGACATAGTACAGGAGACGGTCAGAGACTGCAGACATACTACAGGAGACGGTCAGAGACTGCAGACATAGTACAGGAGACGGTCAGAGACTGCAGACATAGTACAGGAGACGGTCAGAGACTGCCTTGTTTGCCCCGCAGTAGCCACGCCCCTGGATCAGTGTATAGTTGTATGTTCCCCACATGGCTGTCATGGAACCTCCCTGTTATGTTGACGCCAAACATGATAACCGGTGAAGGATTCCTAGAAAGAGTCGTTCATATTCCCAGGAATGTCCTTCTTGTCCTCCATGAACTCACGTTTGACTTTCATGTCTCTGATTTGCAGGGTGTTCGGTGCGGCCATAGTGCTCACCTCCAGTCTCAACATGTTAATCCCGTCTGCGGCCAGAGTGCATTATGGGTGTGTGATCTTCGTCCGGATCCTGCAAGGGCTGGTAGAGGTACTGAGGATCACTTCTATTATAACCACATTGAATACAGTTCATGCAGCCTGTTCATTCTGACTCTATTACTAATTCATGCAGCCTGTTCATTCTGACTCTATTACTAGTTCATGCAGCCTGTTCATTCTGACTCTATTACTAGTTCATGCAGCCTGTTCATTCTGACTCTATTACTAGTTCATGCAGCCTGTTCATTCTGACTCTATTACTAGTTCATGCAGCCTGTTCATTCTGACTCTATTACTAGTTCATGCAGCCTGTTCATTCTGACTCTATTACTAGTTCATGCAGCCTGTTCATTCTGACTCTATTACTAGTTCATGCAGCCTGTTCATTCTGACTCTGTTACTAGTTTATGCAGCCTGTTCATTCTGACTCTTTTACTAGTTTATGCAGCCTGTTCGTTCTGACTCTATTACTAGTTCATGCAGCCTGTTCATTCGGACTCTTACTAGTTCATACAGCCTGTTCATTCTGACTCTATTACTAGTTCATGCAGCCTGTTCATTCTGACTCTATTACTAGTTTATGCAGCCTGTTCGTTCTGACTCTATTACTAGTTCATGCAGCCTGTTCATTCGGACTCTTACTAGTTCATACAGCCTGTTCATTCTGACTCTATTACTAGTTCATGCAGCCTGTTCATTCTGACTCTATTACTGTGCAAAAAAAACCCAAAAGCACTAAAATAGCAAAATTCTGTTTCTCTGAGTCATCTATGTACTGACACACACAGCAGGAGGGAGAGGAGAAGAAGCCGGCTTTCAGCTGCTGCAGAGCGAGTCATACAGGGGATCGGTTGCAGTAGTACCCCCCCCCCCCATCACGCCAATCACCCTTCCTGCCCACATCTGATTCACCCAGCTGGCTTGGCCTGCCCCGGCTGGCCGGGGCCCTGTACAGGAGGACTGGAGGGACCCCTTATCCACAGCCATGGGAACAATCATAGGAAAGAATAAATACAGGATGCAGAAGACAGTTCATGCAGCCTGTTCATTCTGACTCTATTACTGTGCACACAAAAACACTAAAATAGCAAAGTTCTGCTTCTTTGAGTCATCTATATACTGACACACACAGCGGGAGGGAGAGGAGAAGAAGTCTGCATTCAGCTGCTGGAGAGAGAGCCATACAGGCAGGGGCGGACTGACAACTCATGGGGCCCCCGGGCAATAAGGGATCATGGGGCCCCTGTGTCCTTGCCCAAACTCAAAAAAGCCTATGAAAAAGGTACCAGGGGCATCTTATGGGGCCCCCTACTGACCCCGGGCCCTCGGGCAGTGCCCAAGTTTCCGAATGGTCAGTCGGCCCCTGGATACAGGGGATCGGTTCCAGTAGTTTCCCCACCCCCCCTCCCACCAATGCGAATCAAATGCGGGCAGGAAGGGTGATCGGCCCACATTTGATTCACCCAGCCGCTTTGGCCTCCCCCTGCTCTATAGGAGGACTGGTGGACCCTTCTTATCCACGGCCCTGGGAACAATCATAGGGAAGAATGAATACAGGATGCAGAAGACAGTTCATGCAGCCTGTTCATTCTGACTCTATTACTGTGCAACAAAACCCACTAAAATAGCAAAGTCATCTATATGCTGACACACATTCCTGGATATAATTCCAAGGAAGGGTTGTGTGTTCATCCTCTTACAGCTATTTTAAGAATGTTGTAGGGCAGCACAGTGGCTGAGTGGTCAGCACTTCCACCTGGAAGTACTCAGGTTGTTGGTTTGAATCCCAACCACGGCACCACCTACCTGGAGTTTGCATGTTCTCCCTGTGCCTGCGTGGGTTTCCTCCCACACTCCAAAGACATGCTGGTAGGTAAATTGGCCCTAGTATGTGTATGTATGAAGGTGAGTTAGGGACAGGGGCAGACTGACAACTCATGGGGCCCCCGGGCAACAGGGGATCATGGGGCCCCTGTGTCCATGCCCAAACTCAAAAGAGCCTATGAAAAAGGTACCAGGGGCCCCCTACTGACCCCAGGCCCTTGGGCACTGCCCGAGTTTCCAAATGGTCAGTCCGCCCCTGATTGGGGACCTTAGATTGTACGCTCCTCGGGGGCGGGGACTGATGTGAATGTACAATATATGTATGTAAAGTGCTGAGTACATTGATGATGCTATAAAAGTACCTGAAATAAATAAAAAATATATTTTCAACGCTGGAATGTCTGATGTTGAAACATTGCCAATCCTGCATGATACAAAAAATACAACGGAATGCTCTTTTTTTTTTTTTACATTTTTTTCTTTTTTATAACTTTAGGGTGTCACCTACCCGGCATGCCACGGAATATGGAGCAAGTGGGCGCCGCCATTAGAGAGGAGCAGGCTGGCGACCACCTCCTTCTGCGGTAAAGATTCAGTCTCACCAATGTTTTGTCTCCCCGGTGCGGGAAACCTTCGCCACTGACCAGTTTCCCTTCTCTCAGGGTCCTACGCGGGAGCCGTGATCGCCATGCCTTTAGCCGGGATCCTCGTGCAATACACCGGCTGGTCATCGGTATTCTATGTATACGGTAAGATCATCGTTTCTCTGTCTCGGCTTTCCCTGCGGCTCGCGCTCATCGCGAGGAGCCGCGCTCCTCCTGCTGGGTTCTACCTGCAGCTTACATGAAAGATAATGCAGCAGGAGAAGTGAGACTTCCCTGATTGAAGCGATAGTAGCTGCAGTTCTATATCTCTTGGTTAGACACGAGGTTACAGCAAGAAGCGCACCTCACAGACCAGGGGCGGACTGACCATTCGAGCACTCTGGCACTGCCCGAGGGCCCGGGGTCAGTAGGGGGCCCCATGAAATGCCCCTAGTAACTTTTATAGGCTTTTTTGGGTGTGCTTTGAGTGTGGGTGAGGACACAGGGGCCCCATGATCCTCTATTTCCCAGGGGCCCCATGAGTTGTCAGTCCGCCCCTGTAAAGGACGGTTTAATACTGTAATTGTCTGATACAATTATATTACTAAAAAAAAATCATGACTTTAACCCCTTGGCGCCGACGTCAAGCAAACAGGGGCGGACTGACCATTCGAGCACTCGGGCAGTGCCTGAGGGCCCGGGGTCTGTAGGGGGCCCCATGAGATGCCCCTGATACCTTTCACTGGCTTTTTCATAGGCTTTTTTAGGTGTGGGCGAGGACACAGGGCCCCCATGATCCCCTATTGCCCCCTAAGGGCCCCTGTTTCCTTGTCCAAACTCAAAAAAGCCTATGAAAAAGGTACCAGGGGCATCTCATGGGGCCCCCTACTGATCCTGGGCCCTCGGGCAGTGCCTGAGTTTCCAAATGGTCAGTCCGCCCCTGCACGCAAAATATGCGGCCTCACAGAACCGGGCCTTTTTTCTGTGGGGCCGCCTTTTTCGTGTACCTGTGTTTTGTGCTGGGAGCCCGCTGCCCAGCGCGCTCCCAGCACAAATATCGGGGCGTCACTGAGAGCCCCGATTCCAGTTCCAACGATAGGGACGTGGGATTCCCCATTCCGAGTCACATGACCACTGTGATAGCCTCTGATTGGCTATCACCTTGATCAGTCACTGTGAAGCCCGCCCCCCCCCCCCCCTTGTTTTTTTTTTCCCTCTGAATGGAGGTATAGAGGATAGAAAAAAACAACTGTTTGTAAAAAAAAAAAAAAAAAAGATAAATAAATATTAGTCCTCTGGATGTTTTTACAGCGGCTGTTTTTGGCTTTTGACGTTTTTTGGCATTTTTTTCTCCAGCCAGTAAACCCCCCCCCCCCCCCGCATGTTATCCTATGTGTCCATACACACACAGACTGGAATCAACGACTTTTGGCTGGAAAAAACCCAGGACTAGCGAGCTTCTAGAGGAGTTTTTGGCTCCATGCGCACTGGGGGGGAGGGGCATTTTGATGACGCTGGTAACGTTAGCTGTGTAAAATCAAGTTAAAAATGTGAGCTTTTCAGCGTTTTTGCATTAGCGTTTAGCGGAGTTTTGCCACGTTTAGCAGCGTTTTCCTGCGTTTTTACATGTTTGCAGTTTTTATCCTTTTTTTTTACTGAAAAAAAATTTTTGTTTGGTCAAATAAATAATTTTTTTGGTCAAAAAAAGTCCACAAACGCCGGTTTGCGGCATTTTACTGCGTTTTGCTGCGTTTTCCGCGTTTTTCCACGTTTACATTTTGTATCATTTGTTTTTACTAGAAAAAAATTTTTTTGGTCAAATAAATTTTTTTTTGGTCAAAAAAAGTCCAAAAACGCCGGTTTGTAGCATTTTACTGCATTTTGCCACGTTTTTCTGCGTTTTGCTGCGTTCGCATTTTTTATCGTTTTTTTTACTAAAAAAAAAATATTTTTTTGGTCAAATAAATTATTTTTTTGGTCAAAAAAGTCCAAAAACGCCGGTTTGCAGTGTTTTACTGCGTTTTGCCGCGCTTTGCCGCATTTTCATTTTTTATCATTTTTTTTTTTACTAAAAAAAAAATATTTTTTTGGTCAAATAAATTATTTTTTTGGTCAAAAAAATTCCAAAAACGCCGGTTTGCGGCATTTTACTGCGTTTTGCTGCGTTTTCCGTGTTTGCATTTTTTAGCATTTTTTTTACTAAAAAAAAAATATTTTTTTGGTCAAATAAATTATTTTTTTGGTCAAAAAAGTCCAAAAATGCGTTTTTTTCCGTGTTTACATTTTTTATCATGTTTACTAGCTGTAGAAAAAAAGTCAAACGCCAAAAACAGCCGCTGTAAAAACGTCCCGTGTGCGTGAGGACTTTTAGCTGTAAAAACGCTGAAAAACGCAGCAAAATGCGGTAAATCACTGTGTTTTTGGACTTTTTTGACCAAAAAAAAAATTTTTTTTGGTCAAAAAAAGTTAAAAACGCAAACGCTAATACAAAAATGAGTAAAAAAATGCTGAAAAACTTTTTTTTTTTAACGTGAATTAACACAGCTAAGGTTGCAGGCGTTATCAACCCCCCCCCCCCCCCCCTCTCAGTGTGTATGGAGGCTAAAAAAATAAAATAAAAAATAAAGAAAAAAATACCTAGATCAAAGTTTGATCTAGTTCAGTGCCAGGGTTAGCGTTTGGGTCAAGGTCAGGATTTTTTTTTTTTTTAAATCGGTATCAGTGTCGGTGTGTTTTAAGTAAAAAAAAAAACAATAAAAAAAAATGCGCACTATTGTTTCTGCGCTGTACAATGGGTACAAATAACATCCACATATAGGGTATCGCTGCGATCGTCAAGAGCCGGAGAATTTATTTTGGGTTGTTCTTTGGTGGTAGGTCATGGTAGTAACAAGAAACATACAGCTATATTTAAAAAAAAAAAAAAAAAGTTTTTTTTTTTTTGTTTTTTTTTTACTATTTTGGTCCAGTTTTCCTTTAACCTCTTGCCGACCGCGCATAGCCGAATGACGGCTTCACCGCTGCCGGCCAGTTCTGAGTGGACGTCATATGACGTCCTCCCAGAACGCGCTATCCTGCGTGCCCCAGGGGGCGCGCACCCGGCGATCTCCGTGATCGCTGTGTCCTACGGACACAGCTGATCACGTGATGTGGTAAAAGGCCAATCACAGCGGCCTTTTACTACGTGATCAGCGGTGTCCAATGACACGCTGATCACAGGGAAATGCAAGTGCCGGTTCTCGGCTGCACTTTCCTCACGCTGTCAGATCGTGAGGAAAGTACTGCCGAGAACTGGCAGTTGTCAGAGCGGGGATCGGCACCGATCATCAGGGCACTGATGATCAGTGCCCTGATGATCGGTGCCCAGCAGTGACCCCCGCAAGTTCCGCCCAGCAGTGCGCCCACTAGCTCCGCCCACCTGTGCCCAGCAGTGCCCCCACCTGTGCCCAGCAGTGCCCCCACCTGTGCCCAGCAGTGCACCCACCTGTGCCACTCTGCAGTGCCACCTACCTGTGCCCAGAAGTGCCACCTACATGTGCCCAGCAGTGCCACCCACCTGTGCCCACCAGTGCCACCCACCTGTGCCCACCCACCAGTGCTGCCCACCAGTGCAGCCCAGCAGTGCTGCCAGTCAGTGCCACCAGTCAGTGCCCAGGGGTTGTGCCAGTCAGTGCCTCCAGTCAGTGCCCAGCAGTGATGCCAGTCAGTGCCGTCTATCAGTACCCATAATCAGTGTCACCTATCAGTGCCGCCTATCCGTGCCACCTCATTAGTACTGCCTATCAGTGCCCTTTAGTGCTGCCTATCAGTGCCCATCAGTGCTGCCTCATCAACGCACATCAGTGAAGGAGAAAAAATACCTGTTTGAAAAATTTTATAAAAGAAACAAACTTTTTTTTTTTTTCAAATTTTTTGCACTTTTTTTATTTATAGCGCAAAAAGTAATGTTGCATGACCGCGCAATTGTCAATCAAAGTGCGGCAGCGCTGAAAGCTGAAAATTGGCCTGGTAAGGAAGGGGGTATAAGTGCCCGGTAGGCAAGTGGTTAATAATGAAAAAAAATCAGGAGATATCCATTACCATTCACCACCAAATGAAGCCCAATTTGTCCTGAAAAAAAAAAGGTATAATCCACCCGGATGTACGAAGTAGTTGTGATGATACGGACGGTTTTACAGGTCAAAGTTGTAAAATTCTACTTAGGCATTTAGATTTGTGTTACTTTGAGGCGTGACGGGTTAAAAAAAATGTAAATGGATAATAGATATATAGTGAGTAATGGAAGGTTTGCTTTGTGTCTGTTTTGGGGCATTTCTGCCATTTCTGGGTTTCTCTGTAGAGAGGGGACTTTTGCGTTGCTTAGACTGGTGGGATATGACCGGCCTGCTTCCGACATGCGTCTGGGGGCGGAGACTCCGGGGGTGGGGCTCGCCTGCATCCAATGAAATAAAAATGAATATTGATTGAAAACACTGAATCCTTAGAAGAAATACTAAAGATATAATATATAGAAATAATTGGTTTCCCCTTTAAAGCCTTAACAATATTAAAGAGGACCCACCACCCACCACCCTGCATGTGAGCGCCACAGACCAGAAACACCACCAAATTCAGCATTAATATTCAAAGCAAACACATCCATCCATCCATGTCTCTATCCATCCATCCATCCATGTCTCCATCCATCCATGTCTCCATCCATCCATCCATGTCTCCATCCATCCGTCCATCCATGTCTCCATCCATCCATCCATGTCTCCATCCATCCATGTATCCATCCATCCATCCATCCATGTCTCCATCCATCCATCCTTCCATGTCTCCATCCTTCCTTCCATGTCTCCATCCTTCCTTCCATGTCTCCATCCATCCTTCCATGTCTCCATCCATCCATCCATCCATGTCTCCATCCATCCATCCATCCATCCATCCATGTTTCCATCCATCCATGTCTCCATCCATCCATCCATGTCTCCATCCATTCATCCATCCATCCATGTCTCGATCCATCCGTCCATCCATGTCTCCATCCATCCATCCATGTCTCCATCCATCCGTCCATCCATGTCTCCATCCATCCATCCATGTCTCCATCCATCCATGTCTCCATCCATCCATGTCTCCATCCATCCATGTCTCCATCCATCCATGTCTCCATCCATCCATCCATGTCTCCATCCATCCATCCATGTCTCCATCCATCCATCCATGTCTCCATCCATCCAAGCATGTCTCCATCCATGTCTCCATCCATCCATCCATGTCTCCATCCATCCATTCATCCATCCATGTCTCCATCCATGTCTCCATCCATCCATCCATCCATCCATGTCTCCATCCATCCATCCATCCATCCATGTCTCCATCCATCCATCCATCCATCCATCCATCCATCCATGTCTCCATCCATCCATGTCTCCATCCATCCATCCATGTCTCCATCCATCCATCCATCCATCCATGTCTCCATCCATCCAAGCATGTCTCCATCCATGTCTCCATCCATCCATCCATGTCTCCATCCATCCATTCATCCATCCATGTCTCCATCCATGTCTCCATCCATCCATCCATCCATCCATCCATGTCTCCATCCATCCATCCATCCATCCATGTCTCCATCCATCCATCCATCCATCCATGTCTCCATCCATCCATGTCTCCATCCATCCATCCATGTCTCCATCCATCCATCCATGTCTCCATCCATCCAAGCATGTCTCCATCCATGTCTCCATCCATCCATCCATGTCTCCATCCATCCCTGTCTCCATCCATCCATTCATCCATCCATGTCTCCATCCATCCATCCATCCATGTCTCCATCCATCCATCCATGTCTCCATCCATCCATCCATATCTCCATCCATCCATGTCTCCATCCATCCATGTCTTCATCCATCCATGTCTCCATCCATGTCTCCATCCATCCATGTCTCCATCCATGTCTCCATCCATCCATGTCTCCATCCATCCATCCATCCATGTCTTCATCCATTCATCCATCCATCCATGTCTCCATCCATCCATGTCTCCATCCATCCATCCATGTCTCCATCCATCCATCCATCCATGTCTCCATCCATGTCTCCATCCATCCATGTCTCCATCCATCCAAGCATGTCTCCATCCATGTCTCCATCCATCCATCCATGTCTCCATCCATCCCTGTCTCCATCCATTCATCCATCCATGTCTCCATCCATGTCTCCATCCATCCATCCATCCATCCATCCATGTCTCCATCCATCCATCCATCCATGTCTCCATCCATCCATGTCTCCATCCATCCATCCATATCTCCATCCATCCATGTCTCCATCCATGTCTCCATCCATCCATGTCTCCATCCATGTCTCCATCCATCCATCCATGTCTCCATCCATCCATGTCTCCATCCATCCATCCATCCATGTCTCCATCCATCCATCCATCCATCCATCCATGTCTTCATCCATTCATCCATCCTTCCATGTCTCCATCTATCCATCCATGTCTCCATCCATCCATGTCTCCATCCATCCATTCATCCATGTCTCCATCCATCCATCCATCCATCCATGTCTCCATCCATCCATGTCTCCATCCATCCTTCCATGCCACCATGCTTTATTTTGCTGAGAAACCATTATGAAAAGCAACCCCCAAGTGGCCAATTTGAGTAAGGGCAGATGATTCATGTAGCATTTACTTCCTGGAATCCATCTGCCCTTAGCTCCAGCATTGGCTGAGCTGAGAACCCTCCCTCCCTTCCATAAGACTGCTGGGATGATGTCCTCATGTGCCTAGGTGTGGAAACCAGGAAGTAGCTGAAGAAATGTAAAAAAAAAAGTTAAACACAAATAAATATGATCTACTTTCCTATCCATTTACCAATTGTAGCAGCAGAACCCACACGGGAGAAAAATATATTATAAAAATATTCTTCCCAAATATATTGACATTGATTTGAAATACTACAATTTTGGCCGTATTATATATATATATACTGTATGTTGAAATGCTTTTTTTATTACAAAATATCTGAAAAATATTTTTAAAAATATAAATATTTTTTAATATATTCTTCAGATATTTTTAACATATAGAAAGTAATTTTATACTTTTACATATATTTGTAAATGCGTTCCAAAAATGCAGATTAAATGTATTTTTAAAGACATGCAGTATATTTGAAAAAAAATGTATTTTTTAAAAAATTTTCATATATTTTGTAATATATAAAAAACACATTTCCACATACAGTGCATATATATATACTGTGTTTTTTTATATATTACAAAATATATGAAAAATTTAAAAAAAATACATTTTCGAATATACTGTATGTCTTTAAAAATACATTTAATCTGCATTTTTGGAATGCATTTACAGATATATGTAAAAATATAAAATGACTTTCTATATGTTAAAAAAATCTGAAGAATATATTAAAAAATATTTATATTTTTAAAAATATTTTTCAGATATTTTGTAATATATAAAAAAAGCATTTCAACATACAGTATATATATATACTGGAGGACACTAGTCTGGTCATGGTGTCATCAGTCTGTGAATGGCTGGTCATGGATCTTCTGTCCTCCTCAACTGTTTTGAAAAAGGGTGAAAGAAAACCTTCTGTAATGCTTTTCTGAATTTGCAACCAACAATTTTTGGTTTGGTTTTGGTTGGCAAGCTTGAAGTGAGGAAATCCATAGACTCCCTCAGTTCCCGGCCCCCGGCCTTTCCACGTAACAGTTGCTTGGCTGCCCATGAACCTCCTGTCCTCCTCAACTGTTTTGAAAAAGTTTGAAAGAAAACCTTCTGTAATGCGTTCCTGAATTTGCAACCAACAATTTTTGGTTTGGTTTTGGTTTGGTTGGCAAGCTTGAAGTGAGGAAATCCATAGACTCCCTCAGTTCCCGGCCCCGGGCCTTTCCACGTAACAGTTGCTTGGCCCTTAAAGCCCTTCCTGGTCCAACTGAAGACTTTGTCTGCCAAGTTCCTATAGTATATGCTAGAATTTCTTTGCCCTTCATTATTTGCCTTCCTGGAGAAGGGAGCGTATTGATTCCAAGGTTACATTGGTAAAGATGTGGTGGGTGCAAGCCAGAAGGACACTAATCCGGTCATGGTTTCATCAGTCTGTGAATGGCTGCCCACATGAACCTCCTGTCCTCCTCAACTGTTTTGAAAAACGGTGAAAAAAAACCTTCTGTAATGCGTTCCTGAATTTGCAACCAAAATGGAGGTTTGGTTTTGGTTTGGTTGGCAAGCTTGAAGTCAGGAAATCCATAGGCTTCCTTAGTTCCCGTCCCCTGGTCTTTCCACGTAACAGTTGCTTGGCCCTTAAAGCCCTTCCTGGTCCAACTGAAGACTTTGTCTGCCAAGTTCCTATAGTATATACTGCAATTTCTTTGCCCTTCATTATTTGCCTTCCTGGAGAAGGGAGCGTATTGATTCCAAGGTTACTTTGGGTCATATAACCAATGCGCATTTCTGTGGTGGTGATATTTATGCATCCACTGGTGAAGCTCCCTCAACACCCTGTGGTGCCAAGGTGCAAGTGATCAATGTGTCGTAAATCTGAATCCAACCCAGTTCCTCTAATGTCCCACCAGAATCCAAAATTACTTACATTGATTCTCAACTGTGTAAGTAACTGGGCTGAGTGACGTCAACGGTTGGTAAAGATGTGGTGGGTGCAAGCCAGAAGGACACTAGTCTGGTCATGGTTTCATCAGTCTGTGAATGGCTGCCCACATGAACCTCCTGTCCTCCTCAACTGTTTTGAAAAACGGTGAAAGAAAACCTTCTGTAATGCGTTTCTGAATTTGCAACCAACAATTTTTGGTTTGGTTTTGGTTTGGTTGGCAAGCTTGAAGTGAGGAAATCCATAGGCTCCCTCAGTTCCTGACCCTGGGCCTTTACACGTAACAGTTGCTTGGCCCTTAAGGCCCTTCCTAGTCCAACTGAAGACTTTGTCTGCCAAGTTCCTATAGTATATACTGCAATTTCTTTGCCCTTCATTATTTGCCCTCCTGGAGAAGGATTAATTCCAAGGTTACTTTGGGTCATATAACCAATGCGCATTTCTGTGGTGGTGATATTTATGCATCCACTGGTGAAGCTCCCTCAACACCCTATGGTGTCAAGGTGCAAGTGATCAATGTGTCGAAATGTGAATCCAACCCTGTTCCTCTAATGTCCCACCAGAAGCCAAAATTACTTACATTGATTCTCAACTGTGTAAGTAACTGGGCTGAGTGACGTCAACGGTTGGTAAAGATGTGGTGGGTGCAAGCCAGAAGCTGTCAGGTTTGTCCAGGTTGAATGCACTAAGAGTTCAGACAAACATCCAAACAGCCAGTGTTTAGTCCAAATCTACGTTCAGACAGAACACAAAGCTCATCCCTGTTAATGAGGTCATTTGTTAAAATAATCTTTCAGCTGGAGGACACTAGTCTGGTCATGGTGTCATCAGTCTGTGAATGGCTTCCCATGAACCTCCTGTCTTCGTCAAATGTTTTGAAATGTTCGGGAGCCCTAAAAGGGTGAGAGAAAACCTTCTGTAATGCGTTTCTGAATTTGCAACCAACAATTTTTGGTTTGGTTTTGGTTTGGTTGGCAAGCTTGAAGTGAGGAAATCCATAGGCTCCCTCAGTTCCCGGCCCCGGGCCTTTCCATGTAACAGTTGCTTGGCTGCCCATGAACCTCCTGTCCTCCTCAACTGTTTTGAAAAACGGTGAAAGAAAACCTTCTGTGATGCGTTTCTGAATTTGCAACCAGCAATTTTTGGTTTGGTTTTGGTTTGTTTGGCAAGCTTGAAGTGAGGAAATCCATAGGCTTCCTCAGTTCCTGACCCTGGGCCTTTCCACGTAACAGTTGCTTGGCCCTTAAGGCCCTTCCTAGTCCAACTCAAGGCTTTGTCTGCCAAGTTCATATAGTATATACTGCAATTTCTTTGCCCTTCATTATTTGCCTTCCTGGAGAAGGGAGCGTATTGATTCCAAGGTTACATTGGGTCATATAACCAATGCGCATTTCTGTGGTGGTGATATTTATGCATCCACTGGTGAAGCTCCCTCAACACCCTGTGGTGTCAAGGTGCAAGTGATCAATGTGTCGTAATGTGAATCCAACCCAGTTCCTTTAATGTCCCACCAGAATCCAAAACAGAGCTCTCCTTTGTGCAGTCACCATCATCCTTGTTGCTGCAACATAGACACCTTTGACGTAACCTTTTTTCCACTTGTCCCAGTCTGGTAAAATACTAGTGGGGTCTCCAGAAACATCCAAAGATCCAACGGCAAAGTGTGCCGTCCTCATAACCAGATACTGTAGCCAAGCCATAGACCTGAGAACATCTGTTCTGTTATCTAGCCAGGCAACTGAACCACACTATTTTTACAAAAAGTCCAAAAACCAAGAAATAGAATGGAGTTCCCTTCAGCTCACCTCTCAGATACACAAAGTGAAGAGAAAGCCCTCAAATAGTTGTCACCGAAACATGTTATGGCTTCATGCCCAGAAGTCATTACGAAATTTGGCCTTGGCATCTTGGTTGTAGAGTGGGTACGCATTTCTTTACATACACTTTATTGCCAAAAGTATTGGGCCGCCTGCCTTTACATGCCCATGAACTTTATTAGCATCCCAGTCTTAGTCCGTAGGGTTCAATATTGAGTTGGCCCCGCCCTTTGCAGCTATAACAGCTTCAACTCTTCTGTAATAAATGAACATATAGTGCCGGGCTCATTCATACCAGGAGGTGCGTCTGCTTTTCTGCGCATTCCCACGTGTTGTGTTTTAGGCTTGGTTCAGATCTACACTATATTGGCAACAGTATTGGGCTGCCTGCCACATGAACTTTAATGGCCTCCCAGTCTTAGTCCATAGGGTTCAATGTTGAGTTGGCCCCGCCCTTTCCACGCACATGACCTTTCATGGCCCCCAGTCTTAGTCCGTAGCGTTCAATATTGAGTTGGCCCCACCCTTTCCACGCACATGACCTTTAATGGCCTCCCAGTCTTAGTCCGTAGGGTTCAATGTTGAGTTGGCCCCACCCTTTCCACGCACGTGACCTTTCATGGCCCCCAGTCTTAGTCCGTAGGGTTCAATGTTGAGTTGGCCCCGCCCTTTCCACGCACATGACCTTTAATGGTCCCCCAGTCTTAGTCCGTAGGGTTCAGTATTGAGTTGGCCCCGCCCTTTCCACACACATGACCTTTAATGGTCCCCCAGTCTTAGTCCGTAGGGTTCAGTATTGAGTTGGCCCCGCTCTTTGCAGCTATAACAGCTTCAACTCTTCTGGGAAGGCCGTCCACAAGGTTTAGGAGGGTGTCTATGGGAAGGTTGGACCATTCTTCCAGAAGCACATTTGTCAGGTCAGGCACTGATGTCGGGGGAGGAGGCCTGGCTCGCAGTCTCCGCTCTAATTCATCCCAAAGGTGTTCTTTGGGGTTGAGGTCAGGACTCTGTGCAGGACAGTCAAGTTCCTCCACCCCAAACTGGCTCCTCCATGTCTTTATGGAGCTTGCTTTGTGCACTGGTGCGCAGACATGTTGGAACAAGAAGGGGCCATTCCCAAACTCTTCTCACAAAGTTGGGAGCATGAAATTGTCCTAAATGTCTTGGTATGCTGACGCCTTATGAGTTTCCTTCACTGGAACTAGGGGGCTAAGCCCAACCCCTGAAAAAAAAACCCATACCATAATCCCCCCCTCCACCAAACTTTACACTTGGCACATTGCAGTCAGGCAAGTACCGTTCTCCTGGCAACTGCCAAAGCCAGACACGTCCATCAGATTGCCAGACAGGGAAGCATGATTCTTCACTCCAGACAAGTCTCCACTGCTCTAGAGTGCAGTGGCGGCGTGCTTTACACCACGGCATCCGACGCTTTGCATTGCACTTGGTGATGGAAGGCTTGGATGCAGCTGCTCGACCATGGAAACCCATTCCATGAAGCTCTCTACGCACTGTTGTTGGGCTCATCTGAAGGCCACACCAAGTTTGGAGGTCTTTAGCTATTGACTCTGCAGACAGTTGGCGACTTCTGCGCACTGTGCGCTTCAGCATGCGCTGACCCCGCCCTGTCATGTGACGTGGCCTACCACTTGGTGGCTGAGTGGCTGTTGTTCCCAGTGGCTTCCACTTTGTTATAATCCCACTAACAGTTGAGCGTGGAATATTTAGTAGCCAGGAAATGTCACGGATGGACTTATTGCCCAGGTGGCCACCTATCACGGGACCACGGTTGGAGTCACTGAGCTCCTGAGAGCGACCCATTCTTTCACCAATGTTTGTAGAAGCAGTCTGCATGCCTAGGGGCTTGATTGTATACACCTGTGTCCATGGAGGGGATTGGAACACCTGAATCACATGATATGGAGGGGATTGGAACACCTGAATCACATGATTTGGATGGCTGACCCAATACTTTTGGCAATATAGTGTATACTTTGATATCTCAGACCTATATGTGCCTCCTTTTTGATGTCCTTTAAAATGAACTTTGTGCCTACTATTTGATTTCGTAAACTTTCCAGGAATTGCCGTAATTCATCTGTCACATTCCAGCCCATGTGACCAAGGAGGATAATGGCTCCAATCAGAACATGTCCCTTGGAAAATAACACAGTCCTCTCTGCACACATTTCCACTTCGGGTCAAGGAGGACTAATTAACGTTGTTCCCGGAATAAAATCGTCAATGTGTCTTCCAGAAAACCAATTAAAACACATTCACAGCGAGACGGTTTGTACCGGGTTATTAAAATCTTGGAACATTTTTCAGAGGCTGTTGAATTGATGGATCTTCTGCTACACCCCAGTAGGAGTTATAAAAGGGCAAGGTTTTTGTTCTCATGGAAGGGTGATATATGGAGAGCATTGGAGCTCAATGTTCTCGCAGAAGAGGGTAGGATCTCTACCCCTCTCCGGGGTGGCATTAGGCGACCGTAGAAGTAATCTTGGTCCCTCCTACCATCACAAGAGCATGGAAGAGACAGCTAACGGTCTCCTGGGAATGGATTATCCTCCCGGCTCATAATTGACACGGCAAGAGAAAGCCCCATTCATTTCTATGCTAAGATGATGCAGTTCAACCACAGATGGTAAAGTGGTTGTAAACCTCAGACATGAAATATGAACAAAGCATATCCTGCTATAGTGTGTACCTGTCTCAGTCCAGAACACTAAGGGGTTTATTTACTAAAGCTGGAGAGTCCAAAATCAGACTCCCTTCTGCATAGAAACCAATCAGCTTCTAACCTCAGCTTGTTCAATGAAGCTTTGGCAATGAAACCTGGAAGCTGATTGGTTTCTATGCAGAAGGGAGTCTGATTTTGGACTCTCCAGCTTTAGTAAATAAACCCCTAAGTGTCATTTCTGTCTGCTGCCTCCTTCCTCTGCTATTAGCAGATTGACTGCCTCAGCTCTGTTCCTGTGTAAAGGGGGGGGGGGTGTCTCTTCCATCCAGTCAGCTCTCAGATCTCCCATCACTGAGCTCTGCAGAGTGTACTTTCAGCTCCCCACCCTGTTTTCTGAACTCAGACAGCTTTATAAATTCAGCAATTTGAATGGATGTACAGAAGAAAAGAATGCAGATAGACAGGTACAACTTATGCAGGAAGATTTGTTTCATCTCTGTATATTGCCTGAGGCCAGTCACTTCACTGGGGATATGGGAGGTTTTACAACCACTTTGACTGTAACAATCACGTGAAGAGGAGGATAGTTGAAGACACCTCAGGAGCTATTCCAAGCCTGAGGCTTCCTTAATACAATACCGAAAAAACACGTTTGCCTTCCTGATGTATCCCTGTGCATGCCACCAAAATCATAATGTTCCCTTGATTTTCATCTAAATTTGGAGGAAATTAAAACTCTCGATTGCAGTTCACTACGGGGACCATGATTTTTTTTTTCCTTTTTAATTGCTACAAATTGTGGTCTCCTCTCTGCCTCTCTGCAACCTGAGACAACCATGTTCAGTAGGTGTCACTAGAAGAACCTGGCTGTGTGTATTGAATGTGCCATCTTTTATTATAAATTGCTATATGGGGATGTCTCTTTGTTATATGGGGATGTCTCTTTGCTTGATTGGGATGTCTCTTTGCTATATGGGGATGTCTCTTTGCTGGATTGGGTGGTCTCTTTGCTAGATTAAGCTGTCTCTTTGCTATAGGGGGATGTCGCTTTACTAAATATATGGGAATGTCTCTTTGCTAGATTGGGGTGTCTGCTGAATATATGGGGTGTCTCTTTTCTGGATTTGGGTGTCTCTTTGCTGAATATATTGGGGCATCTCTTTAAAGGATCAGGCTGTATCTTTGCTGATTACATGGGGATGTCTCTTTGCTGGACTCGGCTGTCTTTTTGCTAGATAGGGATGTCTCTTTACTGAATATATGGGGATCGGCTTGTTGGAGTGTCTCTTTGAATATATGGGGGTATCTCTTTGTTTAATATATGGAGCTGTCTCTTTTCTGGATTAAGGTGTCTCTTTGTTAAATATATTAAGATGTCTCATTGCTAGATTGGGCTGTCTCTTTGCTGATCATATGGGGCTGTCTCTTTTCTGGATTGGGCTGTCTCTTTGCTCAATATATGGGGATGTCTCTTTGCTGGATTGGGCTGTCTCTTTGCTAGATTTGGTCATCTCTTTGCTGAATATATGGGGCTGTCTCGTTGTTGGATTGGGATGTCTTTTTTGCTGAATATATTGGGCTGTCTCTTTACTGGATTGAGATCTATACTGGATTGAGATGTCTCTTTGCTGAATATATTGGGATGTCTCTTTGCTGTATTTATCAATCTCTTTGTTGAATATATGTAGCAGTTTCTTTTCTGAATAAGGATGTCTTTTTGCTGGGTTGGGATGTCTCTTTGCTGAATATATGGCTATGTCTCTTTCTTGGATTGGGATGTCTCTTTGTTGATTATATGGGGATGTCTCTTTGCTGAATATATATATATGGGGGTATCTCTTTGCTGGATTGGGCTGTCTTTTTGCTGAATATATGGGGATGTCTCTTTGTTGGATTGGGCTTTCCCTTTGCTAAAGATATGAGGATGCCTCTTTGCTGTATTGGGCAATCTCTTTGCTGAATATATAAGGCAGTCTCTTTGCTGCATATATAGGGATGTCCCTTTGCTGGATTGGGTCATCTCTTTGCTGGATATATGGGGATGCAAGCACTGATGACTTGGAATACACTTTTCATTTTTTAGTTTTAAGAGTGTTAAAATAAAAGTAGATCTACTGAAGGACTCGCTGGGATGGCCACTGGGAAAATTCAGTGGGACAGCCAGTGGGCAGGTCCTGGAGAATGTTGGTGGTCAGGCCTGGGGGGCCCAGGGCTAAAGCTGTGGTGTAAGGGACCCCAAAATTTCATATGGCTGCCCTGTTGAGGTCTTTAATGTGAAAGGAGCACTGGGGGGGGGGAGTTGAGATCTATATTGTGAAAGGAAATGGAGCGAGGGCTCTAATAAGAAAGAAAGGCGGGGGGAGTGCGGACTTCAATGTAAAGAGGTGGGGGAACTGAGGACTCTGATGTGATAGGGTAGGGGGGGTTGTGGACTGAGGATACTGATGTGAATGGTTGTTTGGGGGGGTGGTCTGAGGACAGAAAGGTTGGGGGAGATGGAGTGAAGACTCTGATGTGAAAGGTTGGGTGGGAGTGGACTGAGGACTGTGATGTGAAAGGTTGGGGAGAAGGAGGGATTGAGGACTCTGATGTGAAAGATTGAGGGGGTGGCCTGAGGACTCTGATTTGAAAGGTTGTGGGGGTTGGCCTGAGGACTCTGATGTGAAGTGTTGGGGGGTTGGCCTAAGGACCCCGATGTGAAGTGTTGGGGGGGTGGCCTGAGGACTCTGATGTGAAAGGTCGGGGAGATGGTCTGAGGACTCTGATGTGAAAGATTGTGGGGGGCAGACTGAGGACTCTGATACGAAGTGTTGGGGGGGGGGGTGGCCTGAGGACTCTGATGTGAAATTTCAGGGGGGGGTCTGAGGACTCTGATGTGAAAGATTGTGGGGGGCAGATTGAGGACTCTAATGTGAAGAGTTGGTGAGAAGGTGGGCTGAGGACTCTGATGTGAAGAGGGAAGGAGGGGGCTGAGGACTCTAATGTGAAAGGTCAAGAAGTGGACTGAGGACACTGATGTGAAGAGGTAAAGGGGGGGCTGAGGTCTTTGATGTGAAGAGGGAGGGGGGGCTGAGGACTCAAATGTGAAAGGTCAGGGGGTGGCCTGAGGACTCTGATGTGAAGAGGGAAGGGGCTGAGGACTCTGATGTGAAAGGTTGTGGGGGGCAGACTGAGTACTCTAATGTGAAGAGCTGGTGGGAAGGTGGACTGTGGACTCTGATGTGAAGGAGGGGACTGAGGACTCTGATGTGAAAGGTCAGGGGGTGGCCTGAGGACTCTGATGTGAAGAGGGAAGGGGGCTGAGGACTCTGATGTGAAAGGTTGTGGGGGGCAGACTGAGTACTCTAATGTGAAGAGTTGGTGGGAAGGTGGACTGTGGACTCTGATGTGAAGAGGGAAGGGGGGGCTGAGGACTCTGATGTGAAGAGGGAAGGGGGGGGGCTGAGGACTCTGATGTGAAAGGTCAGGGGGTGGCCTGAGGACTCTGATGTGAAGAGGGAAGGGGCTGAGGACTCTGATGTGAAAGGTTGTGGGGGGCAGACTGAGTACTCTAATGTGAAGAGTTGGTGGGAAGGTGGACTGTGGACTCTGATGTGAAGAGGGAAGGGGGGCTGAGGACTCTGATGTGAAGAGGGAAGGGGGGGGCTGAGGACTCTGATGTGATAGGTCAGGGGGTGGCCTGAGGACTCTGATGTGAAGAGGGAAGGGGCTGAGGACTCTGATGTGAAAGGTTGTGGGGGGCAGACTGAGTACTCTAATGTGAAGAGTTGGTGGGAAGGTGGACTGTGGACTCTGATGTGAAGGAGGGGACTGAGGACTCTGATGTGAAAGGTCAGGGGGTGGCCTGAGGACTCTGATGTGAAGAGGGAAGGGGGCTGAGGACTCTGATGTGAAAGGTTGTGGGGGGCAGACTGAGTACTCTAATGTGAAGAGTTGGTGGGAAGGTGGACTGTGGACTCTGATGTGAAGAGGGAAGGTGGGGGCCTGAGGACTCTGATGTGAAAGGTCAGGGGGTGGACTGAGGACTCTGATGTGAAGAGGGAAGGGGGGGCTGAGAACTGCTAACTGAGCCAAACTAGATGAACTGCTGCTGTGCGCCTGGCAGCGTTGCCCCACCTTCCACAGTGGCCCCTACAGGGGCAGCGCGGCGATCTGCTGACGATTCGTGTCCTTCGCAGGGAGTTTCGGAATAGTCTGGTACTTCTTCTGGATTCTGGTTTCCTATGAGAGCCCGGCGAAGCACCCGACCATCACGGACGAAGAACGCACCTACATCGAGGAGAGCATCGGCGAGAGCGCCAACCTCATGGGTGCACTGGAGGTAAGTGGCGAAGGCTGGACAGCTTGGCTCTAGGCTTGCAATCAAATCTTCCGTCCCCGCCGCCTCAATCACTCTCATCAGCAGCCGACGCTTTCCTTTTCCTCCTTTTCCAGAAATTCAAGACTCCTTGGAGGAAGTTCTTCACCTCGATGCCTGTCTATGCAATCATAGTTGCAAATTTCTGTCGCAGTTGGACGTTTTATCTGCTGCTCATCAGCCAGCCGGCGTACTTTGAGGAGGTGTTTGGCTTCGAGATCAGCAAGGTGAGAAATTCTCAGCCGTCTAGATATCCATTGTATACATTTATATGGGAGCTCTTGTACCCACCAAGGAATTTGTAGTCCTGTTCAGCCAGTCCTGAGGTTTACACAGCTCTGCCACACAGCACAGCCAGCCTAGAGACCTGATTTTTCATTTCACTGCTGCAGTTTAGTAAGACTCCTGGGTCTTCTCCCTCTCCCAGTCTATGAATGGACAGTGAAAGGAGAAGCAGAAGACTGATGAGCTCATCTCTCTGTCACTCTGCACTCTCCTTCTGTATGCATGCCCCTTGTTAGCAGATGAGCACTACAACACAGCTGTTTATCCCCTTGTGCTGCTTCTCCCTCTTCCAGTCTGAGCTCTGCTGTAGGGGGGGGGGCTGATATAAATATAAAGATGGGTGGCCAGGAGGGGTGGCTGCCCTGGCCATTGTCCATTGTGGTATCATGTCGGGGGGGAATTGGGAGAGGAGATTTGTTTTGGGAGGGGGAATTTTGGGGAATGGCAGGGGTAAGAATTTTGTGGAGGGATAATTTGATGGAGTGTGCTAGGAGGGGGGAATTGCAATAGGAAGGGGGATGGGGAAAGAGGATTTGTGCTAGGAGGGGGGATTTGCATCAGGAAGGGGGGTGGGGAAAGACAATTTGTGCTGGGGCGGGATTTGGAGGGATTTGCGTTAGGACGGAGGGTAGGGAAAGAGGATTTGTGTTCGGAGGTGGGATTTGCGTCAGGAAGGGGGGTGGGGAAAGAGGATTTGTGCTGGGGGGATTTGAAGCAATTTGTGTTAGGAAGGGGGGTGGGGAAAGAGGATTTGTGCTGGGGGGATTTGAAGCAATTTGTGTTAGGAAGGGGGGTGGGGAAAGAGGATTTGTGCAAGGAGGGGGGATTTGCGTTAGGAAGGGGGGTGGGGAAAAAGGATTTGCGCTAGGAGGAGGGATTTGGTGGGATTTGCGTTAGGAAAGGAGGTGGGAAAAGAGGATTTGTACTAGGAGGGGGGGTTTGGAGGGATTTGCATTAGGTTGGGGGTGGGAAAAGAGGATTTGTGCTGGGGAGGGGGGATTTGGGGGGAGGGGTTTGTGCTAGAAGAGATGACATGGTAGGAGTGGGGATGGGGAAGCAAAGATTTGTGCTGGGAGCAGGATTTTATCAGGGGGAGGGGCCATTTGTATGGGGGGGGGGATTTATGCTTGGGAGGTAAGCATGCAGTTTAGCACTTTTTTCAGGGGGGTTGCTGACACATGATGCTCATACATTTTTTGGGGGGAAGGGGGGGGCAGTTTGGCATGATTGGATTGGCTCTAGATTGCCTTCTATGTGGGCTGTATTCCATGTTGCCTTATATATGTATCTGTGTTTTGCGCACCCCCAGCACTGTGACTGCGCTGTCACCAGGGCTGCTTTTAGAAACCGCAGGGTCCCATACAGCCAACTTGACAGCCCCCCCCCCCTAAAAACAAAAACCCAGTTTGCGATGCTTTAGTTATGAATGAACACAGTGAGTGATCAGTACCGATCACTCATTGTATTCATGCAGGAAAGGAAGGTACTGGTAAATGCGACATATTTACCGGACCCTTCTCCCATTCTCTATCTTGAAGGATCCTATGGTGTGACAAGGAGAGGAGGGAAGCCGGAGGCACTGCGGGGGTGGGGGCACACATGGGGGCCCAGGCAGTAAGGAGAAACGTATGATGCACAGGGAGGGTGATGGGTGTGAGAGGGGGACGACTACTGGAACGCATCCCCTGTATGGCTCTCTTTGCAGCAGCTGAAAGCCAGCGGGAGGTTGAGGAGAAGAAGCCAGAAAGAGCCATTTAGGGGATCGGTTCCAGTGCCCCCCCCCCCCCCCCCACTGTACCGATCACCCTTCCTTCTCACATCCAATTCACCCAGCTGCCTGGGCCCCCCTGCTGGCCTGGGCCCCATACAGGAGGACTGGAGGACTGGTGGCCCTGGCTGTCACCATCAGCTCCTGAGCATACCATGAAGGCTGGAAGCTGGTAGGATGGACGTCGTCATCAATGAAAGAGTCAATCACAGCGATCACATGATCTGGGATGCCTCTGGGATCATGAACTGTTCAAGGGCCAGCGGGAGCTGTCAGTGAGGGGTTAATAATATACAACGAATGATACAAATCAATACAGAGCTGCATTCATTATTGTGTTGAATACGTCACTGGAGTTCATCTTCAGGAAGGAAAGCTGTATGATGTCTTCTGCTCTCCGTTTCATGCCAGGTTGGGATGTTGTCCGCCGTGCCGCATCTGGTCATGACGATTATTGTGCCTATCGGAGGACAGATCGCCGATTATCTGAGGAGCAGACAGATCCTGTCCACGACGACGGTGCGAAAGATCATGAACTGCGGAGGTCAGTGACGCGGCTTGTTTTTAGGGGACTTAAAAGGGTCATTCTGCCCAAAACTGATAGGACGGTATTGGGGGAGATGGTTTGGGGTTGAATCCTCCATTGCCTTCCTCGATCTCTCAGGGTGGCGAGTTGGGAGGATTCTGGGAAATCGCTGATTTGCCAAGTTTTTATTCAGCTGAATGTTTGCATGTAGATCTGTCCAGGGGCGGACTGACAACTCATGGGGCCCCCGGGCAATAGGAGATCATGGGGCCCCTGTGTCCTTGCCTAAACTCAAACAAGCCTATGAAAAAGGTACCGGGGCATCTCATGGGGCCCCCTACTGACCCTGGGCCCTTGGGCAGTGCCCGAGTTTCCAAATGGTCAGTCCGCCCCTGGATCTGTCTGATCTTCTTGGAATTATTCAAATTGAGAATACGGGCAAACTGGACTCATGGAGACTGGAAGGTGGACATGAATTGAGTCAATCAGATATTTTGCAATGTACAGCTCCTCAATTCACTGACTTCCCAATGTCTGCACCCCCACCGCCCGCAGGACTGGGGAGTCCCACTTCAGCTGCTAAACTATGACATGTGTTGGCCTTCATGGAGAATGATGCAATGGCCTTTAGACTCCTTTTGTTTCTCACTTCTTTCTACCTCCTTCCTTCTTCTTTCCCTCTTTCTTCTTTCCTTCTTCTGTACTTCTTTTCTTTTTTATTCTTCCTTCTTCTTTCCTTCAGTTGTGCAACTCTTTCAATCTTGTGGTAACAGTTTGGTGAAGACCCTTTTCTGTTCCTTCATAACTGTGCCCATGTGTACAAAGCCAGATCCATAAAGACATGGTTTGACCAGTTTGGTGTGGAGGAACTCATGTGTCCTGCACAGAGCCCTAACCTCAACCCTACTGAACACCTTTGGGATGAATTGGAATGAGCCAGGTCTCTCATCCAACACCCCCATAAAGACATGGTTTGACCAGTTTGGTGTGGAGGAACTGGAGAGTCCTGTACAGAGCCCTGTCTTGAACCCTACTGAACACCTTTAGGATGAATTGGAATGAACCAGGTCTTCTCAACCAACATCTCCATAAAGACATGGTTTGACCAGTTTGGTATGGAGGAACTGGAGAGTCCTGCACAGAGCCCTGACTTGAACCCTACTGAACACCTTTAGAATGAATTGGAATGAGCCAGGTCTCTCATCCAACACCCCCATAAAGACATGGTTTGACCAGTTTGGTGTGGAGGAACTGGATAGTCCTGCACAGAGCCCTGACTTGAACCCTACTGAACACCTTTAGGATGAATTGGAATGAGCCAGGTCTTCTCAACCAACATCTCCATAAAGACATGGTTTGACCAGTTTGGTGTGGAGGAACTGGAGAGTCCTGCACAGAGCCCTGACTTGAACCCTACTGAACACCTTTAGGATGAATTGGAATGAGCCGGGTCTTCTCAACCAATATTTCCATAAAGACTTGGTTTGACCAGTTTGGTGTGGAGGAACTCAAGTGGCATTCAAAGCCCTTACCTCAACCCTACTGAACACCTTTGGGAACTTTTAGAATGAGCCAATTCTTTTTATCTAACATATTTATAAAGACATAGTTTGGTGGTTCTGATGAGGTCTTCTCATCCAGCATCAGTACCCGAACTCATAAATGGACATGAATTCCCACAGATACCCCAAAATCTTGTGGGAAGCCTTCTAAAAAAAGCGGAGGCTGTTAAAGCCACCATGGTGGACAGCTCCATAGTCATGCTGAAGGTTTTAGAACCTCATGTAGATGCGATGGTCTATGGTTCATCAACTTTTTGCCAAACAGTTTAGTATTTGTTATGCAAATGGTTGCAGCAAGGAGATATTGAGGACTTAGGAGACCAATCTGTCTGGCTTTTCTTCTGACCCTGCTGAAGTAGTTGTATTGCCACTACACGACTAAAGTCTTTCCAGAATCCCAACATTGACTTTTATTTCCTACACATTTTTTCAGGTTTTGGGATGGAGGCAACTCTTCTTCTGGTGGTCGGCTATTCGCACAGTAAGGGTGTAGCCATATCCTTCCTGGTCCTTGCTGTAGGCTTCAGTGGATTTGCCATTTCTGGTAACTATTTTCTTTTTGTTTGTTTCTTTTACTGTAAATTTTAAATGTTTTAATGAAGCGCAGAGATGAACAGAATATCTGAGATGGAGATATTATAAAAAAAAATGTTGGGAAAGAGAGAGAGAGAAAAAGAGAGGGAGCATGGGTGCATAGCAGGGGCGGACTGACAACTCATGGGGCCCCTGGGCAATAGGGGATCATGGGGCCCCTGTGTCCTTGCCCAAACTCAAAAAAGCCTATGAAAAAGGTACCAGGGGCATCTCATGGGGCCCCCTACTGAGCCCAGGCCCTCGGGCAGTGCCCGAGTTTCCAAATGGTCAGTCCGCCCCTGGTGCATAGAAGAAAGGCAGGTAGGACAGACTGTAGAAGATACGTTTCTGCCGCCGAGTATGCAAAGCCAGTTTTTTTTTTCTTTTGGATGTTAGAGTTTTGGATGGTATGTGGAAGGGTTAGACCTTCTCAGGGGTGGACTGACCATTTGGAAACTCGGGCACTGCCCGAGGGCCCGGGGTCAGTAGGGGGCCCCATGAGATGACCCTGGTACCCTTTCATAGGCTTTTTTGAGTTTGGGCAAGGACACAGGGGCCCCATGATCCCCTATTACCCGGGGGCCCCATGAGTTGTCAGTCCGCCCCTAGACCTTCTGTCAAGTTTTTATTGCTTTCACGCCCCCGTTGGGTAGATTCCCCTTCTCTACCTTCTCTGATGACCATTATCAAAGAGGTAGAAGGATGGGGAATCCAAAATTGTAGAGTAGTCATCAGAACAGAAGATGAGAAGGAATCTTCCAATGGGGCCAACTGCACCGGAGAAAATTTAGAGGGAATGCTTGCTTCCTGTTATGTCTCCAGGACAGGAAGTTGGAAAAAAAAATTCCCAGGAGAAATACAACATAAATAACCTGTAGAGACAAAGAATGGCGAGGCAGACTCTAATGGTCCAAAAATAAGGTCTTTACCTCATTAAAACAGATCGGTACATTCTGCCTGTTGGGTCGGTGTACTGTGGTTTGGCAGCAGTAAACAGCAGAGACTCGGAATCAGGGGTGGACTGACAACTCATGGGGCCCCCGGGCAATAGGGGATCATGGGGCCCCTGTGTCCTTGCCCAAACTCAAAAAAGCCTATGAAAAGGGTACCAGGGGTATCTCATGGGGCCCCTTACTGACCCTGGGCCCTCGGGCAGTGCCCGAGTTTCCGAATGGTCAGTCTGTCCCTGCTCGGAATGCAGTAGCCAATGTATTGAGGAACTGGTGAACAGTACAGCAGTCCGGCGGGGAAGCCCACGCAACCAGGAACAGAGCAGAGAGTCAGTGCCTTCCAAGGGGGGTGGAATACGGCCTGGCTGATCCAACCCAAAGAGGAGTTTTCGGATGTTATAGACAGCCCCTAAGCTTTCCCTACTCCTCTGGAACCTCTTCCTGCTGCTAGTTTAGTCCCTGACAGAGGGATATGCTTTCCCTACACTAGCCACTTTGCAAATATGCCCCAAAACCTGGGGGCAGGGACTTCAAAAAGACTCTGCGTGACCCAAGATGGCCGCCAGGGTCACCTGGATGAAGCATAGCCAACTGGAACGCTGCTTCAAGGAACCAAGGGAATCTTAGAGAAACACAAGGGCTGATTTACTAAAGGCCAATAGACTGTGCACTTTTCAAGGTGTAATTGCTCCAGAGCTTAGTCAATGAGCCTCACTTTGAAAAGAATGCCCAATCAGGTGCAAGGAAAATAAAATTAAAAAAATAATTTTTGCTTGCATGTGATTGGATGATGGAAGTCAGCAGAGCCTTTGCTCATTTACTAATCTCTGGAGCAACTGAGCTTTGCAAAGTGCGCAGTCTATTTGCCTTTAGTAAATCAACCCCACAGTTTCCTGTACTTCCCCCTCCAGCTGCATTGCTGCTCTGGATGAGCGCCACCTACAGGGCAGAAAATAGACTGCAACTGCCTACATGCCTTTGGAGTAAATGCATTTTAGGGGTCAAAGCAGGTTCTCTTTATCAATCTTGGCATATAATGTTGGAGGTGGAGATTGGACGTGTGAAATGTATAGTGGACCAGACAAAGTACATAGGAAAAACCACCCTCGGTAACACCCACCCTCCATAATTGCCCTCCTAGGCATGCAGACAGCCGTAGGTAACACAAGTGATGCTCTATTTGACTTACTGCAGTTTCTAATGCACATCGTGAGAAGCCCGCAGTGTGCAGTGAAATCAGAGGAAGCCATTTCAGTCCAGGGGAGGACCCGGTACACCTGTGCAAGACTGAAGGGGAGGAGCCGGTACAACTGTGCAAGATTGAAGGGGAGGAGCCGGTACACCTGTGCAAGACTGAAGGGGAGGAGCCGGTACACCTGTGAAAGACTGAAGGGGAGGAGCTGATATACCTGTGCAAGACTGGCGGGGAGGAGTCGGTACACCTGTACAAGACTGAAGGGGAGGAGCCGGTACACCTGTGCAAGACTGAAGGGGAGGAGCCGGTACAACTATTAAAGACTGAAGGGGAGGATCCGGTGCAACTGTTCAGGACTGAAGGGTAGGAGCCATACACCTGTACAAGACTGAAGGGAGGAGCCAGTACACCTGTGCAAGACTGAAGGGGAGGAGCCGGTACACCTGTGCAAGACTGAAGGGGAGGAGCCGGTACAACTATTAAAGACTGAAGGGGAGGATCCGGTGCAACTGTTCAGGACTGAAGGGTAGGAGCTGGTACACCTGTACAAGACTGAAGGGAGGAGCCAGTACACCTGTGCAAGACTGAAGGGGAGGAGCCGGTACACCTGTGCAAGACTGAAGGGGAGGAGCCGGTACACCTTTGCAAGACTGAAGGGGAGGAGCCGGTACACCTGTGCAAGACTGAAGGGGAGGAGCCGGTACACCTGTGCAAGACTGAAGGGGAGGAGCCGGTACACCTGTGCAAGACTGAAGGGGAGGCCAGAGGTCAGATTGAGTGATATCTGCCAGGATCTGTAGGTACATGATAACATCACACAGGATATTCGTCCTCCTTGCAGATCTCCTTGGAGCTGTGAGGACAGGAGGTTCCATCGCACACACACGGGGAATCTGCGGTGCCGAGGGAAGTGACATTTTCTTTTGCAGTTAACGATCCTAAAAATAGTTCTTGAGTCAGCAGATCCTGTACAAGTGTGTGTGATGGAACCTCAACATCGATATTTATATCCTTCCATCCATCTATCTTGCTGCTCTGGGGGAATTCATTTATTTCCACAAAGAATTATATTTGTAGACAGATTTCACCAATTTCCAAACCGTTTTCTTTGCATGACTTTTGCCTGTACTTCACATTATGCTAAACTTCGTTCAAAGTGTTACTAAACCCCCAACAGTACAATCAGTCTGTAGATGCAGGAAAGCATGCTGGTTATACTCACTGTGGAACCTAAGGGGTTAATCCTCCTCATTGTGTAAAAAACACTGTTTGATCCTGTCTTCTCTGATCCTCCCCTTCTTCCAGTGTCCCCCTCTTATGAATGCAGGGTCCGGGGAGAGCAGATATAGTGAATGCGGGGTCCGGGGAGAGGGGATATAGTGAATGCGGGGTCCGGGGAGAGTGGATATAGTGAATGCGGGGTCCGGGGAGAGGGGATATAGTGAATGCGGGGTCCGGGGAGAGCGGATATAGTGAATGCGGGGTCCGGGGAGAGCGGATATAGTGAATGCAGGGTCCGGGGAGAGCGGATATAGTGAATGCGAGGTCCGGGGAGAGCGGATATAGTGAATGCGGGGTCCGAGGAGAGCGGATATAGTGAATGTGGGGTCCGGGGGGAGCGGATATAGTGAATGTGGGGTCCAGGGAGAGCAGATATAGTGAATGTGGGGTCCGGGGAGAGTGGATATAGTGAATGTGGGGTCCGGGGAGAGCGGATATAGTGAATGTGGGGTCTGGGGAGAGCGGATATAGTGAATGCGGGGTCCGGGGAGAGCGGATATAGTGAATGCAGGGTCCGGGGAGAGCGGATATAGTGAATGCGGGGTCCGGGGAGAGCGGATATAGTGAATGCGAGGTCCGGGGAGAGCGGATATAGTGAATGCGGGGTCCGAGGAGACCGGATATAGTGAATGCGGGGTCCGGGGAGAGTGGATATAGTGAATGCGGGGTCCGGGGAGAGCAGATATAGTGAATGCAGGGTCCGGGGAGAGCGAATATAGTGAATGCGGGGTCCGGGGAGAGCAGATATAGTGAATGCGGGGTCCGGGGAGAGCGGATATAGTGAATGCGGAGTCCGAGGAGACCGGATATAGTGAATGCGGGGTCCGGGGAGAGTGGATATAGTGAATGCGGGGTCCGGGGAGACCGGATATAGTGAATGCGGGGTCCGGGGAGAGCGGATATAGTGAATGCGGGGTCCGGGAAGACCGGATATAGTGAATGCGGGGTCCGGGGAGAGCGGATATAGTGAATGCGGGGTACGGGGAGAGCGGATATAGTGAATGCGGGGTCCGGGGAGAGCGGATATAGTGAATGCGGGGTCCGGGGAGAGCGGATATAGTGAATGCGGGGTCCGGGGAGAGCGGATATAGTGAATGCCTGTACTTCACATCATGCTAAACTTCGTTCAAAGTGTTACTAAACCCCCAACAGTACAATCAGTCTGTAGATGCAGTAAAGCGTGCTTGTTATACTCGCTGTGGAACCTAAGGGGTTAATCCTCTGCATTGTGTAAAAAACGCTGTTTGACCCTGTCTTCTCTGATCCTCCCCTTCTTCCAGTGTCCCCCCCTTATGAATGCAGGGTCTGGGGAAAGCGGATACAGTAAATGCGGGGTCCGGGGAGAGTGGATATAGGGAATGCGGGGTCCGGGGAGAGCAGATATAGTGAATGCGGGGTCCGGGGGGAGCGGATATAGTGAATGCGGGGTCCGGGGAGAGCGGATATAGGGAATGCGGGGTCCGGGGGGAGCGGATATAGGGAATGCGGGGTCCGGGGGGAGCGGATATAGTGAATGCGGGGTCCAGGGAGAGCGGATACAGTAAATGCGGGGTCCGGGGGGAGCGGATATAGGGAATGCGGGGTCCGGGGAGAGCGGATATAGTGAATGCAGGGTCCGGGGGGAGCGGATATAGTGAATGCGGGGTCCGGGGAGAGCGGATATAGTGAATGCGGGGTCCGGGGAGAGTGGATATAGTGAATGCGGGGTCCGGGGAGACCGGATATAGTGAATGCGGGGTACGGGGAGAGCGGATATAGTGAATGCAGGGTCCGGGGAGAGCGGATATAGTGAATGCGGGGTCCGGGAAGACCGGATATAGTGAATGCGGGGTCCGGGGAGAGCGGATATAGTGAATGCGGGGTACGGGGAGAGCGGATATAGTGAATGCGGGGTCCGGGGAGAGCGGATATAGTGAATGCGGGGTACGGGGAGAGCGGATATAGTGAATGCGGGGTCCGGGGAGACCGGATATAGTGAATGCGGGGTCCGGGGAGAGCGGATATAGTGAATGCGGGGTACGGGGAGAGCGGATATAGTGAATGCGGGGTCCGGGGAGAGCGGATATAGTGAATGCGGGGTCCGGGGAGAGCGGATATAGTGAATGCGGGGTCCGGGGAGAGCGGATATAGTGAATGCGGGGTACGGGGAGAGCGGATATAGTGAATGCCTGTACTTCACATCATGCTAAACTTCGTTCAAAGTGTTACTAAACCCCCAACAGTACAATCAGTCTGTAGATGCAGTAAAGCGTGCTTGTTATACTCGCTGTGGAACCTAAGGGGTTAATCCTCTGCATTGTGTAAAAAACGCTGTTTGACCCTGTCTTCTCTGATCCTCCCCTTCTTCCAGTGTCCCCCCCTTATGAATGCAGGGTCTGGGGAAAGCGGATACAGTAAATGCGGGGTCCGGGGAGAGTGGATATAGGGAATGCGGGGTCCGGGGGGAGCGGATATAGTGAATGCGGGGTCCGAAGAGAGCGGATATAGTGAATGCGGGGTCCGGGGAGAGCGGATATAGGGAATGCGGGGTCCGGGGGGAGCGGATATAGGGAATGCGGGGTCCGGGGGGAGCGGATATAGTGAATGCGGGGTCCAGGGAGAGCGGATACAGTAAATGCGGGGTCCGGGGGGAGCGGATATAGGGAATGCGGGGTCCGGGGAGAGCGGATATAGTGAATGCAGGGTCCGGGGGGAGCGGATATAGTGAATGTGGGGTCCGGGGAGAGCGGATACAGTAAATGCAGGGTCCGGGGGGAGCGGATATAGGCAATGCGGGGTCCGGGGAGAGCGGATATAGTGAATGCAGGGTCCAGGGAGAGCGGATATAGTGAATGCGGGGTCCGGGGAGAGCGGATATAGTGAATGCGGGGTCCGGGGAGAGCGGATATAGTAAATGCAGGGTCCGGGGAGAGCGGATATAGGGAATGCGGGGTCCGGGGGGAGCGGATATAGGGAATGCGGGGTCCGGGGGGAGCGGATATAGGGAATGCGGGGTCCGGGGAGAGCGGATATAGTGAATGCGGGGTCCGGGGGGAGCGGATATAGTGAATGCGGGGTCCGGGGAGAGCGGATATAGTGAATGCGGGGTCCGGGGAGAGTGGATACAGTAAATGCGGGGTCCGGGGGGAGCGGATATAGTGAATGTGGGGTCCGGGGAGAGCGGATATAGTGAATGCAGGGTCCGGGGAGAGCGGATATAGTGAATGCGGGGTCCAGGGAGAGCGGATATAGTGAATGCAGGGTCCGGGGAGAGCGGATATAGTGAATGCAGGGTCCGGGGAGAGCGGATATAGTGAATGCAGGGTCCGGGGAGAGCGGATATAGTGAATGCGGGGTCCGGGGAGAGCGGATACAGTAAATGCGGGGTCCGGGGGGAGCGGATATAGTGAATGTGGGGTCCGGGGAGAGCGGATATAGTGAATGCGGGGTCCAGGGAGAGCGGATATAGTGAATGCAGGGTCCGGGGAGAGTGGATATAGTGAAAACAGAAAAAAAGCAAATAAAAAAAATCAAAAACAAAAACTCCCCCAAAAAACCAAACAAAAAGACCTGAAAAAAACAAACAAAAAACAAAACAAAACAAAACTACAAAAAAAAACAAACAAAAAAACAAAAACAAAAAAAAAAATCACAAAAACAATCCCCAAAAATACAAAACAAAAAGACCTGAAAAAAACAAACAAAACAAAACTGAAAAAAACACAAAAAAAAAAAATTAAAAATAACCTCCCCAAAAAGCAAAACAAAACCACCCCCTCCCCCCCCAAAAAAAAAGAAATAAAACGCCTGACTCAATGGACCTCATGGTCTTTTTCTGCCGTCACTTTTCTATGTTTCTCTGGTCTGATAGAAGTCAATGGGGCCGCCATGCACAGGAGCAGACAGGACAGAGAAGACTTGATGCATCGGGGTGGGGGGGGGGGGTAAAGTTGCGTCCGAAGAGGGAGCAAAAAAACCAACCGCACTTTGTCTTCAAATGACTTCTGATTGGATGTTCTCCTTGAACAGGTTTATGTTTTCTGTGACACACAGGGGGCCCTTTAATCCGGGGAACTCTGGCGTGCTCCCCCGGCCCGGCGCTGCCGTCTGTTTACTATCCGTGTGATTCTATTTTTAGGGATTTCCTCCGGGAATCGCCGCATAGATCCGAGTCAACCTGTGAAAAATGTACAGCGTGTAATTTTCATTCAGCTAAGCGTGTGAAGATTTCTGTCTCTCGCTCGATATGTGTCATATATGTAACGTCCTTCCTCTAGGGATGAAGATTAATTGCTTTATTTTTGCCTTCCCTGGTCCCTCCCCCACCCCCCATCATCATCAACATGTTAATAAAACAATTCTGTTTCCATGACATACTTTATTTTAGTTTCCGTGACGTCATCACTGGGTCTCTGTGATTCTCTATGCCATGCAGGCAGATCATGGCTGGAGGGAGGACCCGGGAGGAGTCTTGATACAAGCAGTGGGCTGGCTCATGGGAAGAGTTATTCAAATATAAAAAAAAAAAATTGTTTGAGATGGGTGGAGGTCAGTGTGGAGGAGTGGGCGTTCCTAGGCGGGATTAATTTGCATACAGACCGCCCTAGGTGACACCCACGTGTGATTGACAGAAGTGGAATTTAACCTCTTGCCTACCGGCGCCTTTTATAAATGGCAGTTGGCAGAACAAGATTTTAACCTCTTCATGCCTATTGGCTGCCTATAGGCGTCCATCTGTAAACTGTTTACTGTGCTGACGACGCGCTCGCGGCACACACGTGTCACAGACCACTCCCAGTGAACACTTTCCGCCAATCACAGCGGTCATATGATCGGAATGCCCACCTCCTTCTCCCAGCATTTTGATCCTCTTAAAGAGTCAGGAGGTGGTGACAGGAAAGGGTTAAACACACTCCTGGGCCGGCTCATGGGAGGAGTTATGCAGATATCAACCTGTCTTGATGGGCGGAGTCATTCTGGAAGAGTAAGCATTTCCAGGCATGCAGACCACCCTAGGTAACACCCATGTGTGATGCTGAGCCTCCATGATTGACAGAATTGACATCCAATGAATGGAAGAGGCGGGATTAGGGACAGTCAGGCTGGGGAGGAAAGGACTAGATGATGCTGGACGTCCTCCAGCCAGGAAAGGAGGCGGAGCTCTGTCTGATTTGCTGCAGCTTCTAATGCACATTGAGAAAAGCTTACAGTGAGCGGTGACATCAGAGGAAGCCATTTCAGTCCAGGGGAGGAGCCGGTACACCTGTGCAAGACTGAAGGGGAGGAGCCGATACACCTGTGCAAGACTGAAGGGGAGGAGCCGGTACACCTGTGCAAGACTGAATGGGAGGAGCCGGTACACCTGTGCAAGACTGAATGGGAGGAGCCGGTATATCTGTGCAAGACTGGAGGGGAGGAGCCAGTATATCTGTGCAAGACTGGAGGGGAGGAGCTGTGCAAGACTGAAGGGGAGGGGCCAGAATATATGTGTAAGACTGAAGGGGAGGAGCCAGTACAACTGTGCAAGCCTGAAGGGGAGGAGCCGGTACACCTGTGCAAGACTGGAGGGGAGGAGCCGGTACACCTGTGCAAGACTGAAGGGGAGGAGCCGGTTCACCTGTGCAAGACTGAAGGGGAGGAGCCGGTTCACCTGTGCAAGACAGAAGGGGAGGAGCTGGTACACCTGTGCAAGACTGAAGGGGAGGAGCCGGTATATCTGTGCAAGACTGGAGGGGAGGAGCTGTGCAAGACTGAAGGGGAGGGGCCAGAATATATGTGTAAGACTGAAGGGGAGGAGCCAGTACAACTGTGCAAGACTGAAGGGGAGGAGCCGGTTCACCTGTGCAAGACAGAAGGGGAGGAGCTGGTACACCTGTGCAAGACTGAAGGGGAGGAGCCGGTACACCTGTGCAAGACTGAAGGGGAGGAGCCGGTTCACCTGTGGAAGACTGAAGGGGAGGAGCTGATTCACCTGTGCAAGACAGAAGGGGAGGAGCCGGTTCACCTGTGCAAGACAGAAGGGGAGGAGCTGGTACACCTGTGCAAGCCTGGAGGGAGGGCTGGGGTTCTGCTTTAACCTGCCCCCCATGATTTCCTATGTTGTGTTGTGATTGGAGTGTCCTTTTCTTGCCTGCAATGTCTGACTCTGATCTTCTCTCTCTAGGATTCAACGTCAACCACCTTGACATCGCTCCTCGCTATGCCAGCATTCTGATGGGGATCTCCAATGGCGTGGGGACCCTGTCCGGGATGGTGTGCCCCCTGATCGTCGGAGCCATGACTAAGAACAAAGTACGTCCATCTCCTTCCTGGGCTCATTACGGACCCGGCGCTGTCAGGAAGAGCGCCGAGGCTTCTAAATATAGAACCTCGAACTCCCTCTCCGGTCTGCATGTGACCGAGGAGTCAGGAGGTTTTAATTAACTGCGAAAGAAACAAGCTGAGCGCCGCGAATACACGGACCGCCAGCCAACACGCATTACAAGTCACAGAGCTGTCATCCATCCATGAATGGGGGGCGGAGGAAGAAAATACAACGCCGAGCTCATCTCAGTCCATTCTCTCATTAAAGGGAAATCTTGTTGCATTTTTAGATTTTTAGATTTATTTTAATCTCGCTTTTTTTTTACATAATTCAAAATCAGATGTTAGAACTTGATCTCTAGAGACAAAAATAGTTGTTGTTTTTTGTACTCACCTTAAAACCCCTTTTTTTGAGTTTTTTGGAGTTTACAGTGAGTACAAAAATCCTTGTCTATTGAGGGACATGGGAAATCTTTCACCCCCGGGTTATACTGCCACCTACAGAAGGTTTGGATATTGGCAAATCTCCATCCCCCCAAAAAAACTATAGACCAGCCAAGGATAGCCCCTCCTCTACCCAGCATGCCTCAGTTTTTGTGTCCTAGAAGGATCAACACCTTCTTCTAGTCCAGGGGTGTCAAACTGGTGGCCCTCCAGCTGTTGCCAAAGTCCCATCATGCCTCTGCCTTTGGGAGTCATGCTTGCAACTGTCAACCTTGCAAGGCCTCATGGGACTTGTAGTTTGGCAACAGCTGGAGGGCCGCCAGTTTTACACCCGTGTACTATTTACCCAGAATGCCTCAGTTTTTTGCTATTGTCCTAGAAGGATCAACACCGTCTTCTAGTCCAGGGGTGTGAAACTGGTGGCCCTCCAGCTGTTGCCAAACTATAAGTCCTATCATGCCTCTGCCTTTGGGAGCCATGCTTGCAACTGTCAACCTTGCAAGGCCTCATGGGACTTGTAGTTTGGCAATAGCTGGAGGGCCGCCACTTTGACACCCGTGTTCTAGTCCAAACTCATTTTTTTATAGCATCTGGACACTGGCAAACACAAAAAAGTAGGCCGGACGAGAATAACCCCGCCCCCCTACTACCAGCATGCCTCAGTTTAGTAGCAAAGTAGTATCAAGAGCATGATCCCTCACAGGGGTGGGACCTGTTCCCTTCAATGGACTCTAAGAAATGGGTTTTATGGTGAGAACATCATCCTCGTCTGTTGAGGGACACAGGAAGTCTTTCACCTCTGGGCCATTTTTCGACCTATAGGAGGACTGGACACTGGCAAATAAAAAAAACTGTAGGTCAGACCGGGATAACCCCTCCCACTACCAGCGTGCTCCATTTTAGTACCAATAGCATGATCATCCAGAGGGGTGGGACCTGTTCCCTTCAATGGACTCCAATAAATGGATTTTACGGCAGGTACAAAAATCCTCGTCCATCTTTGTCCATTGAGGAACATAGGAACTAATTTTGGACATTGGCAAAAAAACCCCAAAAAACTATAGACCAGCCAAGGATATCCCTTCTCTACCCAGCATGCCTCAGTTTTTTGCTAGTGTCCTAGAAGGATCAACACCTTCTATTAGTCCAAACTTCTAGTCCAAACTGAGGGACACAGGAAGTCTTTCACCTCTAGGTCATATTTCCACCCATAGGAGGACTGGACTCTGGAAAATAAAAATAAACTGTAGGTCAGACAAGGATAACCCCTCCTACTACCAGCATGCTCCATTTTAGTACCAAATCAGTACCAATAGGATGATCATCCAGAGGGGGGGGGCCTGTTCCCTTCAATGGACTCCAAGAAAAGGATTTTACGGCAAGTACAAAAATCCTCGTCCATCTTTGTCCATTGAGGAACACAGAAACTAATTTTGTGACAAAATTAGTTTCAGCCAGAGGCGGAACTACTAGGGTTGCAGAGGTCGCATGTACGACCGGACCTTTGTGTTTCACCACCTTCCTGCTGTCTTGGGGCCCACTACAGAACATGTGTAAGGGTCCTACTGCAGGACCATAATAAAGGGCCCAGGGCCCCAAAGGAAGGACCCTGAGCTAGGAGGAAAGGACCAATCAAAAGGGCCCCAGAATCAGGTCAGAGGGGCTCTTCATGGTTTCTTTCACCGGGGCTCTAAAGGTTCTAGTTACACCTCTGGTTTCAGGGAATTACTCCACTCATCTCTGTCCCTTCCCACATGGAAGAAAAATATATTTTAAATATATTTTAAAAATATTCTTCCCAAATATTTTGACAAATATTCAAAATACTACAGTTTTGGCCGTATTCAATATATATAAAAAAATATATATATATATATACTGTATGTTGAAATTCTTTTTTATATATTACAAAATATATGAAAAATATTTTAAAAAATATATAGTTTTTTAAATATATTCTTCAGATTTTTTTTAAACAAGAATATATTTTAAAAAAATATATAAAACCACTTTGTAATTTATAAAAAACGCATTTCAACATACAGTAGATATATATATATATATATATATATATATATATATATATACTGTATGTTGAAATTCTTTTTTATATATTACAAAATATATGAAAAATATTTTAAAAAATATATAGTTTTTTAAATATATTCTTCAGATTTTTTTTAAACAAGAATATATTTTAAAAAAATATATAAAACCACTTTGTAATATATAAAAAACACATTTCAACATACAGTATATATATATATATATTTATTTATATTTATATATATATATATATATATATTTATGTGTATATATATATATATATATATATATATATATTGAATACGGCCAAAATTGTAGTATTTCAAATATATGCCAATATATTTGGGAAGAATATTTTAAAAATATATTTAAAATGTATTTTTTATCCATGTGGGTTGCCGATGAATTTTTCGATCTATTGCTCTAATAACCTTTTGCAAAATTTCTGTAAATCATGTTTTTTTTATTTTTTAATCTTTTGTAGACACGTGAGGAATGGCAATACGTCTTCCTAATCGCAGCTCTGGTCCATTACGGTGGAGTCATCTTCTACGGCTTATTTGCCTCTGGAGAGAAGCAGCCCTGGGCAGACCCCGAGCAGACCAGCGACGAGAAATGTGGCTTCATCCATGAGGATGAGTTGGCTGAGGAGAGCGGGGACATTAGTCAAAATTATATTAATTACGGTACCGCCAAAACCTACGGCACCACCACGCAGGTGAGCGGCGGCTGGCCCAACGGCTGGGATAAGAGAGAAGAGTTTATACAAGAAGAAGGACAAGCGTCATACCAATATAGAGAAGATGGAGACTACTCCTAACTCAAGCTGTAGCTAGTTATTATTATTTTTTTTTTTTATCATAGTGTCTGTGGTCAAATTCATCGTAGTGTTTGCACACAAGTGGTGGATCATTGAAAACACATGTCATACATGAAGATAAGATCCAGCTTTGATTACAAGTGGACAGACCAATACATCGGCTTGGTGCCACCATCCATGGAACCATCTCTGGAGTTCATTTTAGAATGCCATTACCGAAAACATTGCCACCATGGATGCAGTACCCGAGATGGTCAAAGCACACTTAGATATAGCACAGCGGAAAACTCTCTCTCCAACCGAGACAAAGCGGACACAAAGATGGCGACACATCCGAAACAACGTTGCCAAATCTTTGCTGCGTCATTGGAGCCTTTTTTTTAGTAGATCTCTACAAGACCGATGGTAGTCAACTGACCGTCATTAGGAAATGGATGGCGGTTCAACCAGCACAAAAAAAAAAACTATTGGCCAAAACAGTCCTTCAAAGTGTAAAAAGTCGAGACACGACTATCTCGCTCACAAAACTCTCGACCAGCATTCATTTCCAGCGCACCGAGAGGATGGTTCAATGGTGGCCCACCCAACTGGTGGCAACGTCAATACCGAATATGGAAGACGCTCGCCATTTATACAGAGATGTGGATATTTTTCATACAACGCAGCTGAGATTTTTGGTTTGTAGGCGGAGCTGTGTAATATTTGGTGGCACCTCCATTCCCTATCGAGATATATATATATATACATACAATATATACTGGTGAGCCACCTAAATGGCTACACATTGAAGGAGCATGAAATGAAGACACGTTCAGAGTTGGGTTGTTGGAAATATCATAAATAGGTGCGCAGGACAAAATATTTCTTTTTTTTTTTTTGCGCTGGGCGACGATGTTTAATATGTAACAATTCTAGCGTCTGATAGTGAACGCAGTTGTGGATGTTGACTGCAATGCTGAGATCTACTGGTTTTGTACGAAATTTTAGCGCAAGTTCTAGATATAGTTTTTAGAATTCTGAAACAAATGTAGAAACGCGTATTCGGCACCAACAGTTCCTCTTTTAACCACTTGGGGACCGCCCGCAGTACATATACGGTGGCCCCTGTACGCAGGATCACGTCTATAAACGTGATCCTGAATTTTGGGGTAGGGGGCGCGCGACCGCCCACCGATCAGAATGTCTGCCGCAGTCCCGCTATAAGTCGCTGATCGCCGCCATTATTAGTATAAGTGTAAAAAAAATAATCCCAGTATCTATACCGCCATTTGTAGACGCTATAACTTTCACGTAAACCGATTAATTTACACGTATTGGGATTTTTTTTAGCAAAGACATGTTGCAAAATATTTACATTTTGGCCGAAATTTATCACAAAATTAGATTTTTACATTTTTATACCCGCCGGAGCTCAGTGATTGCCGGCAAACACTGACAGGGAGGATGGCTGCATTGTTTTCAATGCAGCTCTCCTCCCTGTCAGTTTGGGCACACCGACCCACATGGATGAGCTCAACCTTCTGAATCAGTGTGCTTACAGTGAAGCACACTCCCCTCGCCCCCTAGTGAAACACTCCCCTCACACAGTTAACCCTTTGATTGCCTTCTAATGTTAATCCCTTCCTCCCCAGTGCCATTAGTACGGTGTCAGTGTTTTGTTTTTTTTGCACTGATCACTGTATTGGTGTCACTGGGGATGTCAGTGACCCCAAGTCAGTTCCCCCCCAGTGTCAGAATGCCCTCCAGAGTCCCGCTATAAGTCACTGATTGCCGCCATAAGTCGCTGATCGCCGCCATTATTACTATAAATTTTTTTAAAAATCCCAGTATCTATACTGCCATTTGTAGACGCTATAACTTTCACATAAACCAATTAATTTACACGTATTGGGATTTTTTTTTTTAGCAAAGACATGTCGCAGAATAAATTTTGGCCGAAATTTATCACAAAATGTGATTTTTACATTTTTTTACTAGGCATGTTTTATAGCAAAAAGACCAAAATATTTTTTTTTTCTCAAAAATTGTCAGCCATTTTTTTTTTTATAGCGCAAAAAATAAAAAGCGCACAGCTGTTCCAATACCACCGAAAGAAAGCTCAATTTGTGGGGAAAATAAGGACATACATTTCATTTTGGTGCAGCGTTGCAGGATCGCGCAATTGTCAAAGTAACGCAGCGCCGTAAAGCAAACCGCTTCTTTAAAGGACCACAAAAAAATGTAAACTGGCCTGGACCAAAACAAAAAAACATATAAAATATAGGTTACGTAAGCTGTGAAAGGACAAAAATGTTTTTTTTTTACGTTTTAGTTGCGGCACTAAATAGTAAGCACAAGAAGACATGTTGCAAAATATTTACATTTTGGCCGAACTTTATCACAAAATTAGATTTTTACATTTTTATACCCGCCGGAGCCCCGTGATTGCCGGCAAACACTGACAGGGAGGACGGCTGCATTGTTTTCAATGCAGCTCTCCTCCCTGTCAGTTTGGGCACTCTGACCCACATGGATGAGCTCAGCCTTCCGGATCAGTGTGCTTACAGTGAAGCACACACCCCCGCCCCCTAGAAACAGACCCCGCCCTCTAGCTAAACACTCCCCTCATTCAGTTAACCCTTTGATTGCCTTCTAATGCTAACCCCTTCCTCCCCAGTGCCATTAGTATGGTGTCAGTGGTTTTTTTTTTGCACTGATCACTGTATTGGTGTCACTGGGATGTCAGTGACCCCAAGTCAATTCTCCCCCAGTGTCAGAAATTTAAAAAAAATCCCAGTATCTATACCGCCATGACTAGTATAAAAAAAAATCCCAGTATCTATACCGCCATGACTAGTATAAAAAGAAAATCCCAGTATCTATACCGCCATGACTAGTATAAAAAAAAAAAAAACAGTATCAATGCCGCCATGACTAGTATAAAATGCCGCCATGACTAGTATAAAAAAAAATCCCAGTATCCGTCCCGCAATGACTAGTATAAAAAAAAAATCCCAGTATCTATCCCGCCATTTGTAGACGCTATAACTTTCACATAAACCAATTAATTTACACCTATTGGGATTTTTCTTTTAGCAAAGACATGTCGCAGAATAAATTTTGGCCGAAATTCATCACGAAATTTGATTTTTAAATTTTTTTACTGGACTTGTTTTATAGCAAAAAGTTCAAATAATTGTTTTTTTTCTTTATAGCGAAAAAAATTAAAAACGCACAGGCGATCCAATACCGCCGAAAGAAATCCCAATTTGTGCGGAACTAAAGAACGTAAATTTCATTTTGGTGCGGCGTTGCAGGACCGCGCAATTGTCAGTTAAAGTAACGCAGCGCCGTAATGCAAACCGCTTCTGTAAAGGACCGCAAAAAATGTAAACTGGCCTGGACCAAAACAAAAAAACATATAAAATATTAGTTACGTAAGCTGTGAAAGGACAAAAATGTTTTTACGTGTTAGTTGCGCACAATAGTAAGCACAAGAAGTTACTGTAGTTAGAGATGACGGCAAATCCTGCGGAGTTTAGGTCAAATGATTTCATAGGTTAGAAACTTTTTATTTTTCTAAAATTCTGGATATTTTAAAGAGCATTAAAATAAAAAAAACTGTAATAGAGAGATTATTTATAATTATTATATTTTATACTTGTAGTAGAGTAGTAGTAGTAGTAGTAGTAGTAGTAGTAGTAGTAGAGTAGTAGTAGTAGAGTAGTAGTAGTAGAGTAGTGGTAGTGGTGATAGTAATAGTAGTAACAGAGGTGGTAGTAGTAGTTGTACACTAGTAGCAGTGTGTAGTAGTGGAAGTAGTCTTTATTTAAAATTTACCAGAGAGATAAAAAGTAAAATTGTATCAATTCCAAATGTTTTGTTTATCTCTAACTATAGTAAACTATCAGATCAGGTTTTCTCAACTAGGGTTCCTCCTATAAACAATGGCCACTAATGTAAGGGAGTAATTTCGGGGGGCCACTTCTGCTCTGATGTAAGGGGGTCTTTTTTTTTTGCACTTTCCACCAATGTAGAGCGGTATTTTTCCTCTGATAACCAATGTAAGGGGGTGTTTGTCCACTATAGTAAACTATTAGATCAAGTTTTCTCAACTAGGGTTCCTCCAACAAACAATGGGCACCAATGTAAGGGAGCAATTTCGTACTGACATTCAAATGTGGGGGGCTTCTGCTCTGATGTAAGGGGGTCTTTTTTTTTTGCACTTTCCACCAATGTAAAGTGGTATTTTTCCACTGACAACCAATGTAAGGGGGCATTTGTCCACTGATGTCCAATGTAGGGGATACTTCTCCACTGCCCACCAATGTAAGGCGGCACTTGTCCACTGAAGACCAATGTAAGGGGGTGTTTGTCCACTGCCCACCAATGTAAGGGGACATTTGTCCACTGAAGACCAATGTAAGGGGGTGTTTGTCCACTGCCCACCAATGTAAGGGGACATTTGTCCACTGCCCACCAATGTAAGGGGACGTTTGTCCACTGAAGACCAATGTAAGGGGGTGTTTGTCCACTGAAGACCAATGTAAGGGGATATTTTTCCACTGACAACCAATGTAAGGGGGCATTTGTCCACTGATGTCCAATGTAAGGGGGTACTTACACTGCCCACCAATGTAATGGGACATTTTTCCACTGACAACCAATGTAAAGGTGTATTTGTCCACTGCCTACCAATGTAAGGGGGCACTTGTCCACTGATGTCCAATGTAAGGGGACATTTTTCCACTGGCCACCAATATAAGGGGGCATTTGTCGACTGACAACCAATGTAAGGGGCATTTGTCCGCTGATGACCAAAGTAAGGGGACATTTGTCCACTGGCCACCAATATAAGGGGACATTTGTCCACTGTAGACCAATGTAAGGGGGTGTTTGTCCACTACCCACCAATATAAGGGGACATTTTTCCACTGACAACCAATGTAAGGAGGCATTTGTCCACTGATGTCCAATGTAAGGGGGTACTTGTCCACTGCCCACCAATGTAAGGGGACATTTGTCCACTATAGCAAACTATTAGATCAGGTTTTCTCAAGTAGGGTTCCTCCAACAAACAATCGCCACCAATGTAAGGGACCAATTTCGTACTGACATTCAAATGTAAGGGTGCATTTGCCCACAGCAACCAAAGTAAGGGGGCATTTGTCCACTGCAACCAATGTAAGGGGGCAATTGCCACTGAGGACCAATGTAAGGGAGCATTTGTCCACTGAAGACCAATGTAATGGAGCATTTGTCCTCAGCAGCCAATGTCAGGAGACATTTTCCCACTGACGGCCACTGTAAGGAGGCATTTGTCCACTGGCCACCAAAAAAGGTGTCATTTTACCACTGAGAGCCAATGTAAGGGGCCGTTTGTCCACTGATGTTCAATGTAAGGCGACATTTGTTCACTGGCCACCAATATAAGGTTGCATTTTTCCACTGATCACCAATGTACAATGGCATTTTCCACTGACAACAAGAGTAAGGGGGCATTTGTCCACTGGCCACCAATGTAAGGGGACATGTGTCCACTGTCCACCAATGTAAGGGGACATGTGTCCACTGTCCACCAATGTAAGCAGGCATTTGTCCACTGCAACCAATGTAAGCTTGGGAAAAGCTATACTAGATGAATCTTGCCACAAGCTGGTGTCTTCCCAGGTAAGCACCATATTTGTTTTTTTGGGTTTTTTTTGGTTGAACTGGATGAACTTTTGTCTTTTCTCAGCCAGACTAACTATGTAGAAGCACTTTTTCTACAATCCTTTTTTTTGTTTGTTTTGTTGTAGAGACCACCCTAAATTTTGGTGTAGATCATGCTTGGATGCACATTGTGTTGGAGCAGCCCATTCATTTCCTATGGGCTCTTGACCAGGGTCCAATGAACCAAAAAAACTTTCCTGGCCCGGCACGCCACAATATGTGTATATACATCTATGCATCGTGGGAGGTTGATGGGTCAAGGGTACTGTTTATTGTAAATCCCAACTACTTCACCACAAGGCTTCCCTCACTGCTCACCCGACCCAACGGTGCAAGCTTCAAGATTGTCCATGATCTAACATCAGAGGCAGAGAAACAAGACTGGAGCTGCTCAACTTCAAATAGTCCAAGGTACATTTATAAGTGACCCCAGGTACGGAGAAAAACCATCTGCTCTGCTTACGCGTTTCACTTCAACAGGAGCTTTGTCATGGAGTTCTTTGACTAAGCTCCTGAAAAAATAGTGCCCCATCGTTGGTGTCAGTGAAAGGAATAGTGGTCCATCATTGGACCTCCTAGAAGTGGGCCTCCTAGAAGAAATCGTGCCCCATTGTTGGTGTCAGTGAAATGAATAGTGGTCCATCATTGGACCTTCTAGAAGTGGGCCTCCTAGAAGAAATAGTGCCCCATCGTTGATGTCAGTGAAAGGAATGGTGGTCCATCATTGGACCTTCTGAAAGTGGGCCTCCTAGAAGAAATAGTGCCCCATCGTTGGTGTCTTTGAAAGGAATAGTGGTCCATCATTGGACCTCTTAGAAGTGGGCCTCCTAGAAGAAATAGTGCCCCATCGTTGATGTCTTTGAAAGGAATAGTGGTCCATCATTGGACCTCTTAGAAGTGGGCCTCCTAGAAGAAATAGTGCCGCATCGTTGTTGTCAGTGATAGGAATAGTGGTCCATCATTGGACCTCCTAGAATTGGGCCTCATAGAAGAAATAATGCTCTATTGTTGGTGTCAGTGAAAGAAATGGTGGTCCATCATTGGACCTCCTAGAGGTGGGCCTCCTAGAAGAAATAGTGCCCCATCGTTGGTGTCAGTGAAAGGAATAGTGGTCCATCATTGGACCTCTTAGAAGTGGGCCTCCTAGAAGAACTAGTGCCGCATCGTTGTTGTCAGTGAAAGGAATAGTGGTCCATCATTGGACCTCCTAGAATTGGGCCTCATATAAGAAATAGTGCCCTATTGTTGGTGTCAGTGAAAGGAATAGTGGTCCATCATTGGACCTCCTAGAATTGGGCCTCATAGAAGAAATAATGCTCTATTGTTGGTGTCAGTGAAAGAAATGGTGGTCCATCATTGGACCTCCTAGAGGTGGGCCTCCTAGAAGAAATAGTGCCCCATCATTGGTGTCTTTGAAAGGAATAGTGGTCCATCATTGGACCTCTTAGAAGTGGGCCTCCTAGAAGAAATAGTGCCGCATCGTTGTTGTCAGTGAAAGGAATAGTGGTCCATCATTGGACCTCCTAGAAGAAATAGTGCCCCATCGTTGGTGTTAGTGAAAGGAATAGTGGTCCATCATTGGAGATCCTAGAATTGGGCCTCATAGAAGAAATAGTGCCCCATCCTTGGTATCAGTGAAAGGAATAGTGGTCCATCATTGGAGATCCTAGAATTGGGCCTCATAGAAGAAATAGTGCCCTATTGTTGGTGTCAGTGAAAGGAATGGTGGTCCATCATTGGACCTCCTAGAAGAAATAGTGCCCCATCGTTGGTGTTAGTGAAAGGAATAGTGGTCCATCATTGGACCTGCTAGAAGTGGGCCTCCTAGAAGAAATAGTGCCCCATCCTTGGTATCAGTGAAAGGAATAGTGGTCCATCATTGGACCTGCTAGAAGTGGGCCTCCTAGAAGAAATAGTGCCCCATCCTTGGTATCAGTGAAAGGAATAGTGGTCCATCATTGGAGATCCTAGAATTGGGCCTCATAGAAGAAATAGTGCCCCATCGTTGGTATCAGTGAAAGGAATTGTGGTCCATCATTGGTGTCATTGGAAGGACTAGTGCCCCATTTTTGCTGTCAGTGGAAGGAGTAATTCCGCATTACTAATGTCAGTGGAAGGGACAGTGCCCCATCTTTGGTGTCCGTGGGAAATAATAGGTAATTATTATACATAGTTTGGATCAGTGGGTGGAATTATGCCCCACTGGAAGGAATGGTGCCTCATCATTGGTGACACAACCAGCAACTGCACCAATGGGAAGATCCACCAGTGGGAGATATAGCAGTTCCTACTTCACATAAGCAAGCGTTTTACACCACATAGTGAGTTGCCAATTGTCTTTTAAATAAAGTGGAGGTTTCAATGCTACACTTAGCCTGCGCTCCCATTTATTTTAACTTTCTTTGTTCAATATTTATTATTACCTCCATATGTCAGTGGATTATTTGGTGTAATTGATAAAGCATTTGGATTTAGTAAATTAGGACGCCCCCTTTTGATGATTTAAAAGCAGAAAACTGGACTATAATAGGCCAATACTTAAAATCACCATCCACTTTGCAAATTTTTTTTTTTTCTAGGGAGTTATATATTAAATATTCAGAACTCATAAAAAAAATCTAATAAAATATATCAATTTATTTAAAACCTCTATGATGTAATATATAAAACTGGACTACAATAGGCCCATACTTAAAATGACCATCCACTTTGCAAATTTTTTTTGTTTCAGGAAGTTATATATTAAATATTCATAACTGAAAAAAAAAATCTAATAGAATATATCAATTTATTTAAAACCTCTATGAAAGAATATATAAAACTGGACTATAATAGGCCAAATTTTTTTTTTCAGGGAGCTATATATTTAATATTCATAACTCAAAAAAACTAATAGAATATATCAATTTATTTAAAACCTCTATGATGTAATATATATAATGATGTAATATATAAAACTGGACTATAATTGGCCAATACTTAAAATCACCATATTTTAAATATTCATAACTGAAAAAAAAAATCTAGTAGAATATATCAATTTATTTCAAACATTTATAATAGAATATATAAAACTGGACTATAATTGGCCAATACTTAAAATCACCATCCGCGTTGCAAATTTTTTTTTTTTGTTCAGGGAGTTATATATTAAATATTCATAAATAATAAAAAAAAATCTAATAGAATATATCAATGTATTTAAAACCTGTATGACAGAATATATAAAACTGGACTACAATTGGCCAATACTTAAAATCACCATTCACTTTGCAAATTTATTTTTGTTTCCAGGGAGTTATATATTAAATATTCATAACTGAAAAAAAAATCTAATAGAAGATATCAATTTATTTAAAATCTTTATGATAGAATATATAAAACTGGACTATAATAGGCCAAAAATTTTTTTTTCAGGGAGCTATATATTTAATATTCATAACTCAAAAAATCTAATAGAATATATCAATTTATTTAAAACCTCTATGATGTAATATATAAAACTGGACTACAATAGGCCAATACTTAAAATCACCATCCGCGTTGCAAATTTTTTTTTTTCCAGGGGGTTATATATTAAATATTCATAACTGAAAAAAAAATCTAGTCGAATATATCAATTTATTTAAAACATTTATGATAGAATATATAAAACTGGACTATAATTGGCCAATACTTAAAATCACCATCCGTGTTGCAAATTTTTTTTTTTGTTCAGGGAGTTATATGTTAAATATTCATAAATAATAAAAAAAAAATCTAATAGAATATATCAATGTATTTAAAACCTGTATGACAGAATATATAAAACTGGACTACAAAAGGCCAATACTTAAAATCACCATCCGCGTTGCAAATTTTTTTTTTTTGTTCAGGGAGTTATATATTAAATATTCATAACTCATAAAAAAAAATCTAATAAAATATATCAATTTATTTAAAACCTCTATGATGTAATATATAAAACTGGACTACAAAAGGCCAATACTTAAAATCACCATCCACTTTGCAAATTTTTTTTTGTTTCAGGAAGTTATATATTAAATATTTATAACTGAAAAAAAAATCTAATAGAATATATCAATTTATTTAAAACCTCTATGATAGAAAATATAATATGATATAATTTATAGACAAAATATTTAAGGCATTTTAACAGACACACCGAGCAATAACGTTTATAAAAACTGCACAATGATGATTTATTTATTTTTTATTTAAAGCAAACCTTTCCGCTTATCTTCTACTGCTTAAAGCTGGTTATTGGAGACCAAACGGTAATGCAATCCGCCCATCCAACCCATAGGAGCGATTTTTTTGATCACGACGCATAATCCCGACCGACATAAAATGATTCTATATGTGTGTTAGTGACTCCCCTGTTTTTATCCCATCCATTGTACTGTGTTAGTGATTGGAGGGTCTGCTACTGCAATATCGACCTTGAAAAAGAAATCAAGGACAAAAAAAAATGCAAAAACATACAGGCCTTGAAAATCTTCGAAAACTAAAAAAAAAAAAAAAAATGAAATCTGTTTATTTTATTTTATTTTTATTTTTTATTTTTTTTTGCTTTGTGCCTCAAAGTGATGTAAAATGTGACCATAGCTTTTGCTGTGTTTGATGAAAAAGGTGGGCAGTGTCACTTCTGTTGGTGCAAAAAGTGTTAATAAAATGCTATTTATCTTTTTGTAAAAAAAAAAAAAAGTTTGTCTTTTGGATTGCATTTATTTCTGGAAATGGTATGATACAAATGTTATGTTTTTCCCCATTTTAAGGCTCCAGGCACACGTCCATTTATACCCGCCGAGAAATGGAGGTTCCGATTGGGTCCGCCTTAAAAAACAGTGGACCTGATCGGAACGTCTGTGTGAAAGAGCCCATAGAGCTGAAAAACAGTGAAAAACAGATGTGAATGGACGAAAACGGATGAAAAATGGATGTAAACGGATGAAAATGGACAAAAAATGGATGTAAACAGACGAAAAACGGAGTTTGGGGAGCATCAGATGTCTCCCGGGTTTGGGGTGCTCAGCATTAGACGTCTCCCGGGTTTGTGCTGCGCACCATCAGCCATCTCCTGGGTTCAGGGTGCTCAGCATTAGACGTCTCCCGGGTTTGGGGTGCTCAGCATTAGATGTCTCCCGGGTTTGGGGTGCTCAGCATTAGATGTCTCCCGGGTTTGTGGTGCGCACCATCAGATATCTCCCGGATTTGGGGTGCACAGCATCAGACGTCTCCCGGGTTCGGGGTGTGCAGCATCAGATGTCTCCCATATTCGGAATACACAGTATCAGACGTCTCCCATGTTCGGGGTGCGCATCATCAGACATCTCCTGGGTTCAGGGTGCGCATCATCAGACTTCTCCCGGGTTCGGGGTGCACAGCATCCGTCGTCTCCCGGGTTCGGGGTGCACAGCATCAGACGTCTCCCGGGTTCGGGGTGCGCAGCATCAGATGTCTCCTGGGTTCGGGGTGCGCAGCATACGACGTCTCCTGGGTTTGGGGTGCACAGCATCAGATGTCTCCCGGGTTCGGGGTGCGCAGCATCAGCCGTCTCCCGGGTTCAGGGTGCACAGCATTAGACGTCTCCCGGGTTCGGGGTGCGCAGCATCAGATGTCTCCCGGGTTCGGGGTGCGCAGCATCAGCCGTCTCCCGGGTTCAGGGTGCACAGCATTAGACGTCTCCCGGGTTCGGGGTGCGCAGCATCAGATGTCTCCCGGGTTCAGGGTGCACAGCATTAGACGTCTCCCGGGTTCGGGGTGCGCAGCATCAGACATCTGCTGAGTTTGGGGTGCGCAGCATCAGCCGTCTCCCGGGTTTGGGGTACGCATGCTGACTCGTCATGTGACTGGACGCAGCATGATTTTGTTAGCAGGTTTCAGCCGATGATTTTATGGCCTGCTGATTGGTTGTATCCAGATCTGTGAATAAACTCATCACATATTACACGCGTGACACATGCTAGGCACACAGTTAACCCCGTGTCATTAGTACAGTGTATACTATTATATCTGATTACTGTATTAGTGTCACCAGTGATGTCATTGTTAGTCAGTGGGTGTACCCCTCTGCGACGATCTGTTAGCGCCAGATTGCCCGCCACACTTTCATGATCTCTCTATAAGTTTCCGACCAT